>NC_057803.1:750328887-750335025 GCF_018294505.1 Triticum aestivum
TACTACTATGACAGACGATTAGCAGCAGCGTGGGTTTTTAACCCTCGCTACTACTAAGTTGATAGCAGTAGCGCGCGTTTATAACCATCGCTACTACTATGGCATGGTCCAGGGGCCACTTAGTTGTAGCGAGGGTTAAAAACCCGCGCTACTGCTATCAACTTAGTAGTAGCGAGGGTTAAAAACCCGCGCTGCTGCTATGGCATATCCCGGGGGGCACGGTAGAGACCGCTTAGTAGTAGCGAGGGTTACGAACCCGCGCTACTGCTATTAACTTAGTAGTAGCGAGGTTTAAAAACCTGCGCTGCTAGTAAGTAGCAGTAGCGAGGGTTTTTAACCCTCGCTGCTGCTAAGATTCTGTGTATAGCCTTTTCCCTAGTAGTGAGATCTTGCGTGATCGTAGAATTTTTCTTGAAATACTGCTTTCCCCAACTACTAGTTGGTTTATTTGGTGGAAGATCATATGTTCAGATCCTGAATGATGTTTATTACCCCTCTGATCTTGAACATGAACATGCTTTGTGAGTATTTATGTTTGTTCGTGAGGACATGGGAGAAGTCTTGTTATAAGTAATCATGTGAATTTGGTATTCGTTCGATATTTTGATGAGATGTATATATGTTGTATTTCCTCTAGTGGTGTCATATGAACGTCGACTATATGACATTTCACCATGATTTGGGCCTAGTGGAAGGCATTGGGAAGTAATAAGTAGATGATGGTTGCTGAGTGACAGAAGCTTAAACCCTAGTTTATGTGTTGCTTCATAAGGGGCTGATTTGGATTTACATGTTTCATGCTATGGTTAGATTTATCTTAATTCTTCTTTCGTAGTTGCAGATGCTTGCGGGAGGGGTTAATCATAAGTGGGAGGCATGTCAAAGGAAGGTCAGCACCCAAGCACCAGTCCAGCCACATATCAAATTATCAAAGTAACGAACGTGAATCATATGAGCATGATGAAAACTAACTTGATGATAATTCTCATGTGTCCTCGGGAGCGCTTTGCTTTCTATAAGAGTTCATTCAGGCTTATCCTTTGCTACAAAAAGGATTGGGCCACCTTTCTACCCTTTTTCTACACTAGTTACTTGTTACCCATTACGAATTATCTTATCACAAAACTATCTATTACCGATAATCTTAGTGCCTCCAGAAAATACCTTGCTGAAAACTTGTCATTTCCTTCTACTCCTCATTGGACTTGAAACTCTTACTTATCGGAAGGACTACGATTGATCCCTATACTTGTGAGTCATCAAGGGGCGGCATGTTGCGACGCCGACGGTAAGCTCCCTGGGTCTTGATCATGATGGAGCCGGCACTTGCCCCCTCCCTCAGGACCAGCCGTTGACGCTGGAGCTTGCCAACCATCGGCCGCCGCACCTTATCAACATCGGGAACCGCCTCGCCACACTCCAGTTCGTCCAGAACCGGTCGAGATCGGGGCATCCCCGCCGGATCCATGTTGCCCACCTCTATTGCATCACCGGAGAACGCCTCGGCGAACCTCCTGTGCGCTGACCCACCTGCATGCCCGCGGTGTACTGCACCGACTCGATAAAATGACTAAGTGGTCAGACACAGAGACTGTTTCACTGACAAGTGGGTCCTGCGTCCAGCAATATGATTCGATGTAACGGTGTGAGAGATTGGTGCCACGTCAGCCTGACTGGCGGGTGCTACTTCTTGAGCATGCGTTGGTTTTTCCCTTGAAGAGGAAAGGGTGATACATCAAAGTACAGATAAATATTTTCCTCAGTTAAGAACCAATGTATCAATCCAGTAGGAGGAACACACAAGTCTCCAATAGTTGTACCTGCACAAACAAACAAACACTTGTATCTAGTTGTCGATCCCTTCAACGGTTACTTGCAAGCATCAAATCTGATAGCGATAGATAGATTGAAAACACAAAATAAAATAAAAGGTAAATAAATTGTGGCAAGGAATTTTTGGGTTTTGGATTTATAGATTGAAAGCAATATGCGAGGGGCCATAGTTTTCACTAGAGACTTCTCTGTCGATAAAAGCATATGGTGGGTAAACAAATTATGATTGGGCAACTGATAGAAATGCGCATAGTTATGACGATATCCAAGGCAATGATCATGTATATAGGCATCACGTCCGAGACAAGTAGACCGACTCCTGCGTGCATCTACTACATTTACTCTACCCATCGACCGCTATCCAGCATACATCTAGAGTATTAAGTTAACAAGAATGGAGTAACGCATTAAGCAAGATGACATGACGTAGAGAGATAGATCCAAGCAATATGGATAAACTCCATCATTTTATCCTTAATTGCAATAATAAAAATATGTGTCGTGTCCCTTTCCGTCACTTGGATTGAGCACCGCAAGATTTAACCCATACCAAAGCACCCTTTTAATGGAAAGAAAAATCAATCTAGTTGGCCAAACCAAATTAATAGATCGAGGAAGAATACAAAACTATAACAATCATGCATAAAAGAGTTCAGAGAAGACTCAAATAATATTTATAGATAATCTGATCATAAACCCACAATTCATTGGATCTCAATCAACAGATCGCAAAAGAAGATTACATTGAATGGATCTCCAAGAAGATCGAGGAGAACATTGTATTGAAGATCAAAGAGAGAAAATAAGCTATATAGCTATTAGCTATGGACCTGTAGGTCTATGGTAAACTACTCACACATCATCGGAAGGGCAACAAGGTTGACGTAGAAGCCCTCCGTGATCGAATCCCCTCCCGTTGAATACCAGAAAAGGCCTCCATATGGGAACTCTCGAGAACAGAAATTTGTGGTGGCGGAAAAAGTGTTTTGGATGGCTCCCTCGTATAGGGGGAATATTTGGATATTTATAGAAGCAAAATTAGGGTTGGAAGTGTCATGGGGGGCCCACAAGCATGGGGGATGCCCCCCCCCAAGGGCGCGCCTCCCGAGCTTGTCACCAATCCATGGCTCTTGTGGCCTCCTCCCAAAGCTTCTAGGGTGTGTTTTGGTTCAGAAAAAATAATAAAAAAGTTCCGTGGCATTTGGACTCCGCTTGGTATTGATTTTCTGAAAAGCCAGAAACAAGGAAAAAAACAGCAATTGGCACTGGGCCCTAGGTTAATAGGTTACTCCCAAAACCTGATGGAAACTTGCATATAAATGCCAAATAAACATCCAAGATTGATATTATAATAGCATGGAACAATAAAAAATTATAGATACGTTGGAGACGTATAAGCGGGCCCCATCTGTCATAATCTTACTTAAGAGAGCCAGATCCACCGATATGTGGTTTTTGCAAAATAATTACACAAGATGTGATGTTTTCTGCAAAGAAAATGTAATGTAGTGTCTTTTGCAAACCTAACCTTTAAAGTGGTGGTTTCCTGCAATTTACTCTGATGAAAGGGGTGGGACAAATGACTGAAGTTTATCACTCTCAAATGCGAGTCCGCGCCTCAGCATACTGCTAACCCACAGTCTACTCTACCTATCTATTTTCTTCCGTTGGATACATTGTGGAGTATGAAAAGAGTGGGACACCATATATCCATTTTGTGGTAACTGAAGAAGGCACACCTATAAACAACAACAAAAAGTTCATGCTAAGAGTATGGTTTGTGCTCCGAACTGTTATACGGTGCCTATTTTTACCACCAAATTTTTTGAAAAATTACCTATTTGTGAACTCTATCATATTATTGATTCAGATTTTTTTTTCTTTGATATATGAATGTTACTCCGAAGTCCACAAAAAAAATCCCGTAGCAATACGCGGGGCATCATCTAGTTGTTGCTAAGAGATCATCTCTTAATGAAAAGAGAGAATGCCTTTTCTTATGATTTTTATTTCCTTCACCTCATTATCCATCCTACATGACACTCCTAAGATAACACCACTTAATTAGGAATATCACTGCTTCATGCGGTAGGAAAGTTTGCCTTTATAAACAAGTTCAGAAGAGTATCTTTTTTCGTTGAAATTCAAAAGAGTATGTTTCCTTCAGCTTCACAATGAATTGAATTACTCAAACAATGACAGCTTGCAGCTATCTTTAATGCTTGCGCGAGATCGATGACACCTGCACGGTTTTGCCGAGAGAAAGAGGCCAAGTCCTGTTTCGGTGGTAACATGCCAAAATAGTCCCCCGTTTCGCAGTCCCTTCGGAAGAAATGCGCCTGAAGCCCTGTTGGCTGATTTCTTGTGATCGCATGCATTTCGAGCATTCCGATGGAGTAGGTAGATGATTTGGAAGCTGAGAGTTGAACGATGCCCATTTATCTTTCATGAATGTAGAGAGACAAGTTATGGGATGTGCAATCGCGATCTATTGATCGGTGTACCAGGCACGTATATATAAGTACAGAGGTGGGCCACAACCTCCACTATACAAGGAAACAGGAGGTGGGCTCTACACACACATATACACGTACACAATATACTCAACACCCCCCGCAGTCGAAGCGGCGCCAGTGACGCAGAGACTGGAACGAAACTCCTCAAAGGTAGAAGTCGGCAGTCCCTTCGTCATCACATCAGCGAACTGCTGAGCGGTCGGCAGATGGAGAACCCGCATGCGTCCAAGAGCCACCTGCTCGCGCACAAAGTGAATATCCAGCTTGATGTGTTTAGTCCGGCGATGATGAACGGGGTTGGCGGAGAGGTACATCGCAGAGACGTTGTCGCAGTAGACAACCGTAGCCTGGGAGACATCGTGATGTAGCTCCTAAAGTAACTGTCGAAGCCAGGTGCACTCGGCGACAGCGTTTGCCACAGCTCGGTACTCAGCCTCCGCGCTAGAACGTGAAACCGTGGGTTGTCGCTTGGACGACCACGAGACGAGGGAAGGACCGAGGTAGACGCAGTAGCCAGAGGTGGACCGACGAGTATCGGGGCAGCCGGCCCAGTCTCCATCGGAGTAAGCCACCATCTCCAGAGAAGTGGACGCCGTGAGTGTCAACCCAAGGGACATCGTGTCGCGGATGTAGCGAAGGATCCGCTTCAGGAGAGTCCAGTGAGAGTCACGAGGGGTGTGCATGTGGAGACACACCTGCTGAACAGCATACTGAAGATCCGGTCGGGTGAGAGTCAAGTACTGTAGAGCGCCGACAATAGACCGGTAGAACGGAGCATCCGACGCAGGCGAACCCTCAAGAGCAGAAACCTTGGCCTTCGTGTCAACATGAGTAGCAACGGGATGGCAGTTGAGCATGCCAGCGCGCTCAAGAAGCTCATGGGCATACTTCTGTTGATGAAGAAAGAAACCGTCCGGGCGCTGAACGACCTCAATGCCAAGGAAATAATGTAGAGCACCCAGGTCCTTGATAGCAAACTCGTCACGCAGCCGTAGAGTAATCTGCTGAAGAACGGCTGCGGAGGAGGCTGTCAGGATGATGTCGTCGACGTAAAGCAGCAAATATGCAGTCGTGTCACCGTGGCGATAGAAAAACAGTGAGGCGTCCGAGCGAGTGACGCTGAAGCCCAGTGCCTGAAGAAACCCGGCGATCCACTGGTACCAGGCGCGGGTTGCCTGCTTGAGCCCGTAAAGAGAGCGCGACAGCAGGCACACATGGCCGGGAAATGAAGCGTCGACGAAGCCGGTGGGTTGCTCACAAAACACCTGCTCCTCAAGATGGCCATGGAGGAAGGCGTTGGAGACATCCATCTGATGAACAGGCCAGCCGCGAGAGACGGCGAGCTGGAGGACAGTGTGGATCGTGCCCGGTTTGACAACCGGGGCGAACGTCTCCGTGAAATCGACTCCAGCGCGCTGGCGGAAACCGCGGACCACCTAGCGAGCCTTGTAGCGCTCAAGTGAACCGTCTGAGCGGGTCTTATGGCAGAAGACCCACTTGCCGGTGATGACGTTGGCGCGAGGAGGCCGGGGAACCAGGGTCCAGGTGCGGTTCCGTTGGAGAGCGTCGAACTCTCCTGCATCGCCGCAAGCCAGTGAGGATCGCGGAGGGCAGCGCGGGCGGACGCAGGAATGGGTGACGGCTCCACGGCAGAGGCGGCGAGGACGTACTCGTCACGCGAGTACCGGAGACTCGGGCAGTGAATGCCGGCGCGAGCACGGGTGACAGGGCCGGACAGGGCCACCGGGGCCGGCGAGGCGGCGGGCGACGCGGCCGGCAAGGCGGCGGG
>NC_057803.1:750335417-750338138 GCF_018294505.1 Triticum aestivum
GGCGCCCGACCCCGCGGCGCCCGAGTCGGGGGCGGCGGGTGAAGGCGGGGCGCCGGCCGCACCGTTAGAGCCGGCCGGGGAGGGCGCCGGCAGAAGGGCCCGGGGACCGCCAAAGCCCGGAGGCGGTCCGCGAACCAGGCGTGCTCGTCCACCTGACGAGGTCGTCGATGGGCCGCCGGTGGCCGGCGGCGACGAGACGACAAGGGGTGCCTGCTGCTGAAACGGGAAGACCATCTCATCAAAGTAAACATGTCGGGAGGTGAAAACACGGTGAGAGACAGGATCGTAGCAGCGGTAGCCCTTAGTGTTAGGTGGGTAGCCGAGAAAGATGCATGCGACGGAGCGGGGTGCGAGCTTATGAGGCGCGGTGGCAGCGATGCTAGGATAGCACAGGCAGCCGAAAATGCGAAGCCCTTCATAAGAGGGGGGTGCACCGAAGAGAAGGTGGTGAGGTGTAAAGTTCCCGCGAGTACGACATGGACGGATGTTGATGAGGAGAGAAGCGGTGGCTAGAGCGTCAGGCCAGAAGCGCGGAGGCACATTGGCATGAAAGAGAAGAGTCCTAACGCAGTCATTGAGAGTGCGAAGGATGCGCTCAGCACGACCGTTCTGCTGTGAGGTGTACGGGCAAGTGAGACGAAAAATCGTGCCATGTGTGGTGAGAAGGTTACGAACAACGGTGCTGTCAAACTCCTTCCCGTTGTCTGTCTGCAACGCGAGAATGGGTCGTCCAAACTGCGTGCGAATGTAAGAGTAGAAACCGACAAGGGTGGAGATAACGTCCGACTTGCGGCGCAACGGGAAGGTCCACACATAATGCGAAAAATCATCAAGGATGAAAAGGTAATAAAGAAAGCCCGTATTACTGGCAACAGGAGATGTCCAAACATCCATATGAATCAACTCAAACGGGTACGATGCAACAAAAGAAGAAGCCCTAAACGGAAGACGGGCATGTTTGCCGAGACGGCATGCATGACACGAGTGATCCTCGGTCTTATTACACGTGAAAGAAAACTCCGAAGTATGTGGCGAAGTGTGGCAGGATTAGGATGACCCAAGCGAGCGTGCCAGAGATCCACTCCGGTGGCGAGAGCGACAGGGGCGGCTGAAGGGGTGGAGGCAGCGGAGTGAACCGGGTAGAGCTCGTCAGGGCTGTCACATCGGTGGAGCACCATCCGCGTGCGAGCGTCCTTAACAGAAAAACCACATTCGTCAAATTCAACAGTCACCGGATTTTCACGTGTAAGAGAACGAACGGAAACAAGATTTTTAATAAGATCAGGAGAAACAAGAATATTAGACATGGATATAGGAGTGGAGTTAGACGAAAAATATGTATGTCCAATATGGGTGATAGGAAGAGAGGAACCGTCACCGACGGTGATGCGGTTGGAGGTGTGGACAGGGTGGGCAGTGTGGAGGTTACCGGGGTACGCCGCCATATGAGCGGTGGCGCCACTGTCCATGTACCAATCGCCGCCGCCGGTGTAGTTGGACGGCGAAGGGGCGGTGTGGAGAGCCGCCAGTAGAGCCGGGTCCCATGGCGCCGGCGGGAGGGACGGCGCAGACGTCAGGGGCGGTAGCGGCGCCCCACCTGGCGGCGGCTGCTGCCCGTAGGGCGCCGCATAGGGCTCCGGCGCGGCATAGTACGCCTGGTGTGACGGGGGCCGAGTGCCGAGAAGACCCGGAGAAGGAGCCCGTGGAACCGGCATGGAGTAGGCGTGGACGATGCCGGTCCACGGGTTCTGACCGGTGTACCACGGGGCCGCCGGCTGAGGAGCCGGCTGCTGCTGGCGAGGTGCTCCGCCCTGAGCACCGCCACCGCCGCCGCCTCCCTGCTTGCGGCCACCCTGGCGGCCGCCGCGACAGCCTCCCTCATTGGCCGCCGGTTGGGGCGGCGGGAAGGTGGCGGGTGGGGTGGGCGGGAAGCCCGGCGGGAAGGCGGGCGCCGCCGGCTGGGGCGGCGTCTGGCGGGGCGGTGGCGGGGCCGAACCCCCGCGGGTGCCGGCAACAAGGGCGGTGTGGGCCGCGCGCGTCCTGGCCGCCCGCATCCGGCGTTCCTCCAGCTTGAGGTACGCGACCACCTTGCCAAAGGTGGGCTCCAGGATGAGGGTGAGGTTGGAGGCGGCGTTCCCGAAGTCCTCGTTGAGGCCGCCGGAGAGGGTGCTGATGAGGAGCTCGTCGCCGATCTTCACCCCGAGATCACGGAGCTCATCGGCGAGCTTCTTGAGGCGCATGCAAAAATCATCGATGGACGAGTCAAGTTGCTGGCACCCGTAAAACTCACCATAGAGGAGGACCTTGCGCTGCAGCCGATTGTCGGTGAAGAGGCCGTTGAGCTTGGTCCAGACCGCGTGGGCGTCGTCCTCGTCGTTCACCACGGTGTGGAAGATGTCGCTGGAGATGGTGAGGTAGAACGAGCGGATGATGGTGGCGTCGAGGATCATCCACTCCTCGTCGTGGATCATGAGTACGGAGTCCACGGTGCCGTCCACGTGGCCGTGAAGGAGGTACTCACGGAACACGAGCGAAAAGTACCGCTTCCACGCGGAGTAGGAGGAGGTGGTGGTGTGGTCAAGCTTGATCGGGACACGCTCATGGATGTTGAGGTCGCGGACGAGGGTGACATCGGGACCTGCGAACGGGTTGGAGACGGTGGAGGAGGAGGAGCTCATGGTGGCGGCGCGAGGTAGGGCGCGGCGCGGGGTACAGAGGGGG
>NC_057803.1:750338417-750345822 GCF_018294505.1 Triticum aestivum
CGGTGCGGTGGAGAAGAGAGAGAGGGAGGGTGCGGAAGCGGTGCGGGGCGGCGGCGGCGGCGGCCTCGGGTCGGGAGGCGGCGGCGGCGGCTAGCGGGGTGGTGGCGGCGGTTACCAGGGGCAGCGGCGGCGGCCGAGGGTAGGGCGGCGGCGGCGGCGCTGGTGACGGTGGCGTGAGGCGGCGGCGGCGGCGGCTAGGGTTAGGATCTTGCTGCGATAGATACCATGTAGAGAGACAAGTTATGGGCTGTGCAATCGCGATGTATTGATCGGTGCACCAGGCACGTATATATAAGTACAGAGGTGGGCCACAACCTCAACTATACAAGAAAACAGGAGATGGGCCCGACACACACATATACACGTACACAAGATACTCAACAATGAAGAAAAACAAGTTGACAAATAAGCTGGGCCCCAGAACACTGGAACGATGCAACGTCAGCCACACACAACTAATGTGTATCACTCCTTGTGAGCAATAAGCATTTGATCGCTCACTAACGTATGAAGATGAGTGTAGGTTTTTGTACCCACGGACATTGCACCCCCGGTGCGCCCACGATCAAATAGCTAGCAAATCTTATAAAAAAAAGTCTGAAGTTTTGTGGATGCGATTTTGACAAAATGTTTTAGGTGCTTGTAAAATTTGATGGCGAAATGACATCCCTTGAGCTCTATACAAAAAAAAATGCTGAAAACATGTGAACGGTAACTTGGGAGTAGACCATCATTTCTACTCCGTTTTGTATGGAGATCATTTGATGTTTTTTGTGACCAAACTTTGCAAGCTTCTAAAACATTTGCTCATAATCACATCAGATTTTTTAAAAAATTTCTACTTTTTTGAATTTATTGTTCACTCTGTGGGTGCATCAAAGCTGGGTGCAGCCACTACTTTCCCGACGAAGATGGGCAGGCCCTGTAGGATTTGTAGCGAATCGAGCGATATAGCCGTTCTGGAAGGTTTGTTACCGGTAATGGGAATTTTTTACTTTCCTGATTTCTCTTTTATTATTATTTATTTTTATTTTTGTTTTCATTTTTTACTTTAATAATTTTTAAATCACAATTTCAAAAATTGTTCACCTTTAAAATGTTCCTCGTATCTTAAATAATTGTTCAATATGTATTTTGTAAAAATGTTCACCGTATTTTAAAAATATTTAGTGTGTAACTGAAAAAATTTCACCGTATATTAGAAAATATTCATTGTATATTATAATATTTTCATCATATATAAACTATTTTCTAAATGAATATTTTTTGAATTTGGGAACATTTTTGAATTGAGGAATATGTTTTGTATTAGAAACATGCTTTTGAATTTGTGCACAGTTTTTGAATTCGCAAACATTTTTTCTACATTCAGAAATATTAGTTAGATCGGTGAACTTTTTTGAATTCATGAACTATTTTAATTTATCAGATTTGTTTGAACAGTTTTTTTGGTGTAGCGGAAAAAAATACACAAATCATACCTGCGCTAATTTTTTGAGTGGTTCGTACCTGTGCTAACTTTTTTTTGCGAGAAACTTTCAATCTAATTATCTTCGGCAGTACAACGAACATCAGAAATAATAAAAATTACATCTATATCCGTAGACCACCTATCGACGACTACTCCTAAGGAAAAAATGACAGGAGAACCTAGGCCGACTACAAAATCGTGATGACATAACTCGATTGAAAAATAAGGGCACGTACGGTTAATAAGACAGTTTTATGTTAAGCCCACCACGTAATTTAGTTAAGAGAAGACAATAAAAATTGATGTACAATGGGTTTTTTTCTAGTCTTGTCTCTGGTAAAAAGATATTCCTAGATAAGTGGTTAGACATATTGTTTCTAAGAGATCATCCCTTATTTAAAAGAAGGCTAACATTTTCTTATGATTTCTATTTCATCCACCTCAGCATTTATCCTACGTGACACTTCTAAGAAAGGTAGACCATTGTACATGCCCTAACTATTTTTTAGCTCCACACACTCTCATTATATATAGTACTGCAAATACCTTGAAAATAATGAAGGAGCACAGTTTTGTTGTTGAGATAGATTCTACTATTGTACTATACTGACCAATGTTTAAAATAGTCGAGTTATAGCCTTGCTATAGCTTTTTGATCAAGATGTCGTACATCCATTTGAGGGACAACGTTTTTGGGCGGAGGGAGTACTTATGTACACTAGTAGAGAAAGGGCCTTTTGTCCCGGTTCGTGGGGGCCTTCTGTCCCGGTTTTGGAACCGGGACTAAAAGGTCGTTACTAATGCCCTTGGCCTTTAGTCCCGGTTCTTACACGAACCGGGACAGATGGGCCACCACGTGACCGGTGCGGCGAGCCCAGGCAGGAGGCCCTTTGGTCCCGGTTGATGGCATCAACCGGGACCAATAGGCATCCACGCGTCAGCATTTCAGGGGCTGGGGTTTTTGTTTTTTTTAAAGGGGGGGGGGGTTAGGGGGTTTTGGGGGGTTAATTTTAGGTGTTTCATATATTATGTTAGCTATCTAATTAATAGAGAGAAGTGTCCTCTCTTATCTCCGTGCTTGGTCGACGGTACGTACTATACGTATAGAGAGGACTAGACACGCTAGCTAGTAAGCAAATGAAGGAAACAGAAAATCGTCATGAACAGATGCATACAAACAGAAGTCATATCGACCACCTCTCCTTCTCTGAGAAATTGGTCGAACAACAAGTTCTTGTATATCTATCTGACGCTACTGGCTACATATATACAATATAAGTATCTCTTACAATATAATCTCCTAATTAAAATCGAACTGATCAGGGTCCACAAAGTATTCTCCGTCTTTAGCGATCACGTGGTCAAGAAAGAAAGCCGCCAATTCCTCTTGAATTCCTCGCATACGATCTGGTGGTAGGAGTTCATCCCGCATCCGAAATATCTAATTTGAAGAAGGGGGTCAATACATATATATGAATAAATGAAACTGAACACAAATGATGGCAATAAAATAAAATTGTGAATATTATTATTTACGCACTTCATATTGTTTGTCAGAGTAGCCCCACTCACAGGTCGTGTGGCGTATGGACTCGCAGATGTAGTATCCACAGTAATTATTCCCTTGTTACTGCCACAACCACTTTACAAGAAATAGAGGTCAATCAAACTGATAATTATCAAGCATGCTAAATGGTACTGATGAAACTAGCGCTTGCATCAGTAGGAGATGCGTGGAACATGCTACTATAGTACTTACTTTCGGGTGTCTAAATTCCAGCATCTTCGGCAGTCTCAGAGTTTTTCAGGTGAATTTTTCCAAATCTTGGCAGACAAAGAAAACAATTACTTGATATCAGGAAATGAACAAATTGAAGTTGCCGATATGGTGCGATAATGATCGATTTAACTTACTTCTCTAGAATTTCAGTCATGTCCGCATACTCCTTGGGATCTTTTCGTCTCGAGTCTAAGACGGTTACTAGTCCTGCTCAAGCCTAATCTCTAGGAGAATATAGTGGAAGTTGCACACACATGCATAACTCATCAATTACATTACTATAACCTCGACTAATAAGGGAAACAGAATTTGCACAAGACAGTAACACTCAGTGGAATTCGTAAGGGAAGAGTATTATATTGTTTTGATTTAATACAAAAGATTGTAGCAGCTTGGCCTCGGTATCATTGGCCTGAAATTCAACCATATATGCATCTATGAGATTTGTGTTAATGAACCCAATATCACGGATTTGTCTTTTCTTCAATTCGGTGATCTTCAATCTTCTTAATATAGTGAGGATAATTAAAAATACATGCAATGAAAGAGCTGACCTATATATAGAGACTTAATGACAGAAGTAGTACTTACAGGCAGTAGCAAGTGATCATTATTTATCGAGGGCCTTTAGATTGAAAAACGCGAAGAACTCCTCAAATGGAACATTCAACAGTTCAATTCCAACGAGGTCATGCTCCTCTCTAACTCTCAGCGTCAAAATATTCCTCCCCTCAGACTCTCTGCAGGTTTCATGTACCAATCATGGAATCTTCGCATCATCGTTGTTACAGATCTTTCATCTTTGACGAGAGGCTTCCCGTACACGTATTTGTGTTCGTCCACCTCCAAGAAATCAAAATGTGCATCGTCGGGCAGATAATCTCCTAGATCGTTATAACCGAGCACCATTGTCCCTCCCGGATGATTAGCAACGACGCTAGACACCTGGAGCGGGGGTAACGATTGGTTCGCTTGTTCGCCGAGCTGGGCTACTTTTTTCCTAGCTCGTCGTTCTGCTAACCTTTGACAACTGACTGTACCTCCCGACCACTCCGCTTCGACAAATGACTTTGTAAGAATGCGCTCATAGTTGCCTATCATCGAGACTTTGATGATTTCTTCAGGGCAGCCAGAGTATGCTTCGCTTTTACCTGATCTATCTTCTCCTCTGGAGGTGGATTTTTCTTTGGTTTCACCCCTTCAAAGAAGTTGGTCACTTCGGCTTGCATGATCTTCGTGTTTTCCTCCTGGCTCCTCTCGTATGGTAACTTCTCTGGAGTCTTCAGAGAAGGACCATATCTGTATAGCCTGCCTCTGGCTGTACTGCTAGACGCTTGAGCAGACGGAGCGGCTGCGGTTGTCTTTCCTTTCTTACGAGGCGGAGGAGAAGGACGACGCACCGGAGCAGCAGGAGCGGCGGCGGGTCTTTTCCGCCCTTGTTGACGAGGCGGAGAAGGAGGAGGCTAGCTGCTCAGGCGCGTCGGCACAGGCGGAGAAGGAGGCCCAGTGCCGCCATGCGCCGGAGAAGGAGGCTGAGTGCCCTGATCACTCGCCGGAGGAGATGGCCGAGTGCCCTGACTCGCCGGAGGAGGGGGAGGAGGCGCAGGCGTCCAGTTCGGAAGGTTGATGAGCTCCTTCCGCCATACGCATGGAGTCTTCAGAGAAGAACCCAGCCGAATCTCCCCTTCACCCGTAGGGTGGTCAAGCTCAAGGTCCTCAAATCTGTCCGTTATTTGATCCACCATCACCCTAGCATATCCTTCTGGAATCGACCGGTAGTGGTAGGTTGTGCCAGGCTCAGTATGTAAAACAGAGCCAACAGCAGCCTTGACTTTCAATGTCATCCATCGCGCCATAAGGTGGCAATGTTGAGACTCCGTGATAGCATCCACGGGGTAGCTAGCAGGAGCCGTGAAGATAGGCTCCAGCTGCCGAGTCTGCTCGGTGGAAGCCACGCTGCTTCTTCGCTGAGATGGCGGGGTAGCTTCAAGGGAAGCTTCGGGAGGTCGTTCGCTGCGATCTGCTTCTCGTTCCTCTAGCCCTTGTATCCTTTCATGCAGCGCCTGCAGTTGGCTATGCTCTACTTTCTTATTCCTCTCCTGGTTTTGTAAACCCCTGCGTCCGGAAACCCAGCCTTCCACGGAAGGGAGCCTGGCGTGCCTCGTGTCCATCCAGGGTGCTCAGGATTCACGAGGGACATTATGAGCTCGTCGTTCCCTCTGTCTGGAATGAACGTCCCTTGCTGCGCTTTCTCGATATACTCCTGAAGCCTTGTGACGGGTATTCGCAATTGCTCTTCCGTCCAAACGCACTTCCCTGATACAGGGTCCAAGGTTCCGCCAACCCCGAAGAACCAAGTCCGGCAACGGTCTGGCCAGTTCAATGTCTCTGGTTCGACCCCTTTAGCAATCAGGTAATTCTCAGCCTTGTCCCACAAAGGTCAGGCTTTGAGGTAGCCACATGTCCCCGTGTGATGGTGATGCTTCTTCTTTGCAGCATTTTTCTTGTTTATCGCTGACATCTTCTTACTCTTTTCTGATGTCTTGTGGGCCACAAATGCGGGCCAGTGATCTCTGATCTTCTCATACTTTTCGGTGAATTCTGGTGTCAAATCTTCATCGACAAACTCTGTTTTCAGCTCATTCTTCCACCTCCTAAATAGTTCTACCATCTTCTTAAGACCATGAGACTTGATCAATTGCTCTTTAACTGGCTTCTCCGGATCCTCCTCTGGCGATAGGGTGAAATTTGCCTTAAGCGATGTCCAAAGATCTTCTTTCTGCATATCGGAGACATAAGACACCTCAGGGTCTTTCTTCTTAGGCTGTAACCATTTCTAGATACTGATCGGGATCTTGTCCCTAACAAGAACCCCGCACTGAGGACGAAATGCATCCCTTGTCCGGATGGGTTCAATCGGCTTGCCATCGCGCGCGATTGCTGTGATCTCAAACCTTTCATCCGAGCGCAACTTTTTCTTCAGGCCTCGTTTCTTTACTGAAGTTGTGCTCGATACGGAGGGCTAGAGAAAAGAAGAAATACGACATTTAATTAATATGTGTACATACGAAAAAATGAATGCATCAATTAGCTAGTCAACACAGGCGTAACTAACATATATACTTGGCCGGACTCGGTTCGGTCACCGGAGCCGTCATGACGGTCTACTTCTTCTTGTACCGGCATTGGGTCACCGGAGCCATCATAATTATAACCTTCTTCTTCACTACCCTGTCCTTCCAGACCACCGGTGTCATTGAGAAACGACGCAATGACATCACTTCCTTTTGCAATTATGTCCCCCAACATCTCTTCTGTTTCTTCGTCTCGGGGGTGCTTCGTAGTTTCTGCAAATATTTACAACATGGCAATTATTATTCAAACATGACAGCTGGATATATTAGTGGTAACATAGAACTAGCTAGCTAATATAATCACAATAAGGAATCATATTAGTGGCCTCGACGCTGCTTCTCTAGGGTTTGGGGTGGCCTCGGCAACGCTTCAAGGGTTTGGGGTGGCCTCGACAACGCTTCAAGGGTTTGGGGTGGCCTCGACGACAACGCTCTTTTAACTTGGTAAATTTGGGTGGCCTCGAGAAAGTTTGTCGGGTAGGGGTGCGACGGGAGGGGGTAGGAGACCAACATCGTTTTTGGGTGTCCTCGAGAGTTTTGGTCGAGCGAGAGGGCTGAGGGGGGTGCTCCCGTGGTATAAGTTATCATGGTCGAGAGGGGGTATATATATCGACCGCACCACATGTCGAAGTTATCCAGGAGGGGGTTATATCGACAATGACGCGACATACATATATACATGGGAAAATGATGTTATCGGGGAGGGGGTATATCGACCCCACCCCCTCATGTTGAAGTTATCGGGAGGGGGTATATACTGACAACGACATACCCGATAAAAAATAAGAAGACAAAAGAAGAAATAAAAAGAGGAGGAGAAGAAAGGAATAGAAGAGAAGCAATCGAAGGAAAAAAAAGAAAAAAAAGGAGAAGAAGAAAGGAATAGAGGAGAAGATTAAAAAAATAGAACATTTTTTTAATCTTCTCCTCTATTCCTTTCTTCTTCTCCTCTTCTTTTTCTTCTTTTTTCCTCTTCTTATTTATTTCTCCTCTTCTTCCTCTCCTCTTCTTCTATCTTCC
>NC_057803.1:750346062-750352283 GCF_018294505.1 Triticum aestivum
GTGCTCCCGTGGTCTAAAATCGATCTATGCACGATAGAAAAATCTGAAAAAATTACATCTATGATCCCTCGACGTCCCCGCCTCTCTCATGAATAAAAAAAATCTATGAATAAAAAAACATCATGTTCTATGAACAAAAATATATCATATTTCATCCACATCCATGCATACATCATATATATATGTGATCATCTATGAAAAAAAACATCATATTCTATAAAAAAATCATCATATATATATGAACAAAAACAATTATGATAACAAGCATATATATCATCATATATATGAAAAAACAAGCATATACATGCATTAAAAAACAAGCATATATATATATATAGGGTGGGTCTATTCTAATAACACCCTTAAGACCTTATTCTGATAACACTTCCTGTTATTCTGCTAACACCTGCGCACCGTCGAAGCCAGCAAACCGACCACCCCACCCACCCTGAACCGAACCGCAACTACAGATTAAAAGAAAAAAAGAAAAATCCCCCTGGCTGCTTCTTCATCCCCCACTCTGCCACGCACAAACCCCACCTCTCTCCAACCTTCCTCTCGATCTCCGCTGCAGCTTCTACCGCCAGGGCCGCGCCGCCGGACGCGTGCCCGGCGCCTGCCTCCTTCCACCAGTACCTCCCGCGGACGCTGCCCCCTCCCACCAGTACCTCCCCTCCCTCCCCTTTTTCCTTCTTCCGCGGACGGGCTGAGGTCGCCCACACCCGCTCGCGCTCCGAGCTGGCGAAACGGGCGGGGGTGCTGATGCCCGGCACTCTTGAACTCCGGACGGACGAATCTCGTCCACGACGGCCGGATCCAATCACCTCCAGCCACTAAGGAGAGGGGAGTGGTGGACTCGTGAGGTAGGTGCCAGGATCCAGCGGCCGATGGCGCTCTGGTGGTCGCAGCGACCCGTACCCGTACGTACCTGCCTCTCCTTGCGAATCCTCCTCCCCATCCCGAGCTCTCCTCGTCCTAGCCAAGATCCATGGCCGTCGCAGCCCACCCCTTGGGCCTAGCCAATCCCCACTCCCCACCTTCCTTCTCTCCACCATGGCCCCGCCGCCATCAGCCCCAGGGCCGGCCAACAACTCTGGCCACGCCCCTGCCAAGCAACCACTGGATCCACTCCGCCACCGATGCACATCTCCCCAACTCCCCTCCCCTAGCGTGCTCACCTCCCACCTTGGGGGTCACTGGATCGGGATCCAGGCCGGGGCCTCCCCCCAACTACGCAACGCCGCCGGATCGGCCTCCCCGCGCCCCTGAGATTCCAGACCGGGCCTCCCCCCAAGGAGTTGTTGCAGGATCCACACCCCCCCTCGCGCCGCTGGTGAGTCGGCCCTGTGCCCATTTCTCCTCCATACTCCACGCCACCATGTAGCTCGGCGGGGTACACCATGCAGCTCAGGAAGCACGCGCGTGCGGTTCGGCCGTCCCGTAATGGCCGCCGTCCTCGCGTGTACGCCCTACTGGCCATGCAGTTGACGGCTCCTGGTGCAGTCCACTACTTTTTTCGGTTCGTGCAGTTCCAGTGCAATGCATCTCATGTCGGTCCGCTGTTGCTAATTGCTGCAAATCAGTTTAAGTTTCTTTTGCAGGAGGGAGGCGAAGAAGCAAACAAAGAGATAGAGAAATGCACTGCACACTCAGACTAAAAAAATGTTGTTGATGATGGTTTGCTAGTTAATGAATCATGGCGTTAAATGTGTATTATGAACTCCACTATTTGCACCAAGAAGTTCTGCTGAGCCTGTATCTCAGCTCACCGGTCGTCTTTCCTGCAGTTTGATTATGTAGCATAGCTTTTTGTTTAGCCGGTGTGCAGTTCGGGATACATAGCCGAGCTGTTCAACAGAAAAAATGCAACTTCGATGGTGGTTTGCTGGTTGTTAACTTTATTGTTTGCTCTAGCTGTTGAGTTTATTAATTAATACGGAAGAAGACTAACCATGAAAAAAAGAAGGAAAGTGCACTTCAGCCCCTTAGTGGTTCACCTTTATAATAAAGAGAAAGAAATCCCCACAGAAAGTTTACTTTCTTTCTCGAATGCAATTTTTTTGTATGTGGGACGATTGGAAAAAATAGATCACTCCAATTTGTGTAGCAGCTCATTACCCCTATGTATGAAGTGCATTGTGTGTCTCAAAAATCAGTCGACTACATCAACACGTGCAGTGCGTTTGGTCCTCAGATGTGGTTCATTTTTTAGATTGATGCTGCTCACTTGCACCTAACATGAAAGTGTGAAAAATTTAGTGAAACAACAAGATGGTAATGCATTTCACTTCGATATATGATGTGGTTCGCTTGCCCTAGTCTCCATGGTCCACTCTCGTTGATAAAAAATGTTGAAAAAAAGACAACAAAAACTCGTTTGAGAAAAAAATACGTTCCACAAAAGAAATTATGAAGTTTACTTGACCGTCTGATGCAGTGCGGTTTTCACTCTGAAGCAGTGCGGTCGGCCGTATGATGTTGTTCATCCCGTAAGTGCAAAAAAATTGTTACGGAAGCGAAGAAAAGTAATGTGGTTCATTTTGAATACTGTAGCGGTTCACTTACGCCCGATGTGAAGTGCACTCTACTTTCTCGTCCTTGAAAAAAATTATGTTTGAATAAAAGAAACAATGCAGTTCTCTTACCAGTCTGATGCAGTGCGATTTTTCGTCCGGTGCAGTGCGGTTTTCAGTCGGATGAAGTACCCACGTCGATTTGGGTGTCGCGAAAAACAGAGTATCCGCATTTCGGTAAATTCGAAATTCCTCTTAAACCCTAAAGAATTAGAGAGAGTGTTCTACATGAAAGAGTTGCATATCGTTGATATCTTTCCAACGGCGTATCGTTTGAATCATTCCGACCAGCGGTTTGCAAAAATTTCGCGAAAAACGGCCGCTGCCACTCGTTGTCCACCACACAATTTTCAAAATTAATTTAAAACCGCAAGGAATCTCAAAACAAGTTCTACATACGAAAGTTGCGCCTTGTCCATAGCTTTCCAACGACGTATCATACGCCTCGTTTTGACAAACGGTTCAAAAACTAGAGCGAAAATAGTACCAAAAATTTGAAATTTTTTGAAAAACAGAATTCCGCGATTTAGTAAATTTGAAACTGCTCTTAAACCGTAATGAATTAGAGAAAGATTTATATATGAAAAAGATGCACCTCAACGATATCTATCCAAAGGCGTATCTTTTGCTTCGTTCCGACAAGCGGTTTAGAAAAAAACGCGAGAAAACGCTCGCTGCCACTCGTCATCCGCTGCACTATTTTCAAAACTGCTCTTGAATCGTGTGGAATCTAGAAAAGTGTTCAATATGTCGAAGTTGCGCCTAATCCATAGCTTTTCAATGATATATTACACGCCTCATTCCGATAAACGGTTAAAAAGTTAGAGCGAAAACAGTACCGAAAAAATAACGCGTGCAGTTTTTTGCGACGAGAATTCACTAGTCTCTATTGCAGTGCTCGTCGTCAAAATGATGCAGTGCGCTTCTATTGAGCATGCAGTGCCGAAGTGGTGTGTAGAATAGCTATTCTGCTAATATTAGCAGAATAGACCGTCTGTATATATATGAAAAAAATACTAGATGGCGCCGGCCGGACGAAGGTGAGGAGGAGCACGGGGTCGGCGACCACGGGGACGGGCCGGGGGGGCGCGCGTCGGGGCAGGGGAGCGGGCGACGGTGAGAGCGCGGGCAACGGCGAGGGCGCTGGCAACGGCGACGGCGGGGGCGACGACGACGGCGACGGTGGGGGCGGCGGGCGGCGTCGGGGCAGCCTGGCAGCGTCGATGTCGTCGGCGTCGTCGGGGCGGCAACTACGAGATGAGAGTGAAAATTTCCTAAGTGTGAACTTATATAGCAAAGCCTTTAGTCCCGGTTGGTGCCACAAACCGGGACTAAAGGTGGCATTAGTCCCGGTTGGTGGCACCAACTCGGACCAAAGGCCTCTTTTCAGCAACACAAAGGGCGGGAAGCAGAGGCCTTTAGTCCCGGTTGGTGGCACCAACCGGGAGTATAGGGGGGTCATTGGTACCGGTTGGTGCCACCAACCGGGACCAATGCAGACCTTTAGTCCCGGTTGGTGGCACCAACCGGGACCAAAGGCCTTGTGCTGGCGCGGTGCGGTGGGAAGTTTAGTCCCACCTCGCTAGCTGAGAGAGCTCAGCACCTGTTTATAAGCTGCGTTGCAGGTCAGGTGCTGAGCTCCTCTCTAATATGCAGGCATTAGTTGCCTACCCTTGTCACTGCCGTGTTGGGCCTATTGGGCCTGCGGGCCTGCATCCTGGCCCATGTACAGATGGGTTTCTAGTCGTATGCAAGCCGTGTGGCCCATTAGGCGGCATTTTTTTATTTGACATAACAGAATTAAGAAACTGTTTGATGGTCAACGGAACGAGTAGAGAAGAAAAATGCCCTTATTCCAAAGGAAGTGAGTGCCAAAGCGAAAATAGAGTAAAGAACAAAAGAACGAAATACAAGGGTTGCATCCGCTCTTTCAAGTCCGGACGATTCTTCCGCTAGGTTATTGAGTCCAGTATTTTTTTGAATTATTTATTTTCTTTTGATTTTTGCTTTATTTTTTTATTCTATTTGCTTTTAGCTCAGAATAATTATAATCTTTCTGTTACTCCATTAGTTTCCAAATTTGAATAGTTTAAATTTTAATTCTTTAAAATTTGTGTGAATCACTAGTTTGTGAATAACTTCACTATAAAAATAAATTTTGAGTGATTCTCTTTCCTTCTATTTAATATTACTGCGTTTTATCATTATACTCAAAAACAGATTTTGTTATTTTAGTTTCTATCAAAAAAAACTTTATGAAAATTCTTTTTCTACTAAAGTTTCTAACAAAAAATTCTTTATGATAATTCTTTCTGCTTTTCATGTTTTGAACAGAAAATACTTTGATAATTTTAGATGCATAAATTTTATATAATTTTACTTTAAAAAATACTAGAGGTTTATAAAAGCTTTTTAGTTGATTCGTTTTGCTATTAGAGTTTTATAAAAACATTTACTGGTTTTTTTGAGCTATAAGACCTTGAAATTGAAAAGCATTTCAAATGAACTCTGAAAAAGTTGAAAGTTGGCATGGTATCATCATTTCACCCATATAGCATGTGCAAGAAAATAGAGAGAGTTACGGCAAAAACTGGATGCACTTTGTCTACAAAATGGACAATCTCTTTCGAAGTATCAGGGTTTCATACAGAAACTCGTCTGTTACAAAGGGATTTCATTTTTTTTAACTTATGTGAACTCCATAGTTTTTCTGTGTTCAAAATGCACCATTCAAAGCCACATCATCAATTTACAACCCTTTCTAACTACATTTGTTATTTTTCATGCATTTACTGATTATTTTGAGCTATAAGACCATGAAATTGAAAAGCATTTGAAATGAACTCTGAAAAGGTTCCAAGTTGGCATGGTATCATCATTTCACCCAAATAGCATGTGCGAGAAAGTAGAGAGGGTTACGGCAAAAACTGCATGCAATTCGTGTACAAAACGGACAATCTCTTTCGAAGTATCAGGGTTTCATACGGAAACTCGTCTGTTACAAAGGGATTTCATTTTTTAACTTATTTGAACTCCATAGTTTTTCTTTGTTCAAAATGCACCATTCAAAGCCACATCATCAATTTACAACCCTTTCTGACTACATTTGTTATTTTTCATGCATTTATTGATTATTTTGAGCTATAAGACCATGAAATTGAAAAGCATTTGAAATGAACTCTGAAAAGGTTCGAAGTTGGCATGGTATCATCATTTCACCCACATAGCATGTGCGAGAAAGTAGAGAGGGTTACAGCAAAAACTGGATGCACTTCGTGTACAAAACGGACAATCTCTTTTGAAGTATCAGGGTTTCATACGGAAACTCGTCTGTTACAAAGGGATTTCATTTTTTTTGAACTTATTTGAACTTCATAGTTTTTCTGTGTTCAAAATGCACCATTCAAAGCCACATCATCAATTTAAAACTCTTTCTGACTATATTTGTTATTTTTCATGCATTTACTGATTATTTTTAGCTATAAGACCATGAAATTGAAAACCATTTGAAATGAACTCTGAAAAGGTTCCAAGTTGGTATGGTATCATCATTTCACCCACATATCATCATTAATAGAAGTTCATCATCACATTAAAACCAAAGTACATACATAGTTCTCATTGAACAATATATAGATCTCCAGAGCA
>NC_057803.1:750355035-750357145 GCF_018294505.1 Triticum aestivum
AAATGCTTTCTCTTCTGTGGCAGATGAATCTCATGTGGAGGGCATTGATAGCACTGAATCACTTATTATTGATCTACCAACAATACGGATTGCCACAGATAACTTTGCCGAAGATCATAAGCTTGGTGAAGGAGGATTTGGTGCAGTTTACAAGGTATTGGAACTTTTGTGGTACTGTGCATATTCTTATATCTTGTCTTGTTTTTTGTTACATTTAGGATAACTAACCAGTCTTGCTGGCTTTTTTGAAGAAAAAAAACAATCTTGCCGGCTGATCTTATATTTTTTTCTTGTCAATTACTAAAATTTATTACGAACACTTTTTTAAAGTTATTTGCCGACATGTTAACCTCCACAGGGCTCCCTTCCTGATGGTCAAGATATAGCTGTGAAACGCCTCTCTCGGTTTTCTCAACAAGGAATAGGGGAACTAAAAAATGAGCTAGTCTTAATTTCCAATCTGCAGCACAAAAACCTTGTGAGACTTATTGGTGTCTGCTTGCAAGAGGATGAGAAGCTTCTTGTCTACGAGTACATGCCAAACAAAAGTCTGGACACGTTTCTTTTTGGTATTATACGAACTACAATTACTCTGCTTTATTCCTATATACCAGGGAAAACAATTAAGGTATCTATCTGTAGGTCATGATTATAATATTTTACCTCATTGGACGACCAACAGATTCCGAGAAACGCAAAGAGTTACATTGGGGGAGGAGACTCATGATAATAGATGGAATTGCTCGTGGATTGCAATATCTACATGAAGATTCTCTATTGAAGATAGTCCACCGGGATCTAAAGGCAAGTAACATTCTATTGGATGCAAACATGAATCCAAAAATTTCAGACTTTGGCTTGGCAAAGCTTTTTGGAGGGGATCAATCACAAGACATCACAAATCGAGTTGTTGGAACATAGTAAGCACTGTTAATATTCATTAAGTAAGATTTTGCGTGAAACATCAAATGTTATAAATTTTCCATGATATTTCAGTGGATACATGGCACCAGAATACGCTCTACGGGGGCGGTATTCTATAAAATCAGACATATATAGCTTTGGTGTGTTGATTTTGGAGATACTCACCGGAAGGAAAAATAGTGACACCTACAATTCTGACCAACTTATTGATCTGCCAAGTCTGGTGAGTACTTATACACAGTAGTTCATAATCTATACATGATACTCCCTCTGTTAAGTAATATATTGCATTTAACTTTGATGGTTTTCTTATGAATATGGTAGTACAAATTATAATGTTGTCAAAACACAAATAAGATGGTGCCAATTTCACACCATCAGTATAAGCAATTTGGTAACATCAGTAGGCAAAGTTATAAGCTATGGCTATATCTATCAGCTGCAGGAGGGTATTAATTTAAAACTCTCATATGGATGCAGGTATGGGAATACTGGACAATGAAATCAATTATGGAGATGATTGACCCTTACTTGAGAGGCGATTCCTCGCAGGAAGAGATTTTGAGGTGCGTTCACATTGGACTATCATGCGTTCAGGAAGACCCTGCTGAGAGGCCAACTATATGGACGATCAATGTCATGCTGGATAGCAACACAATCCCGTCCCACCCACCATCCAAGCCAGCATTCTACGTAGAAATGGGTGCAAACTTTGTCTCAGAAGGTATCAATGATTCAACGCCCAAGTCGAACGCGGCGTCACTGAATGAGCTATCAATAACAGATCCAG
The DNA here is from genome assembly GCF_018294505.1 of Triticum aestivum. NCBI lineage: Eukaryota > Viridiplantae > Streptophyta > Magnoliopsida > Poales > Poaceae > Triticum > Triticum aestivum. The sequence continues at coordinate 750,356,750 of NC_057803.1, forward strand.
AACCAAGATAAGTTTGGAAAAAATGAACCAGAACAAGTTTCCTATTTCTGTTCTAGGGAAACCAAAATGTTGTTCGTTTCTTGAGTTAGACAATGTTATTAGTGTGTATGTATTTTAGTACGGTTTAACTTATGTATGTGTTTGTACAAGCTATAAGATGGATCACTCTTCTCTACTGCCTAGAGGGGCATTGTATTGTAATAATTCAGTAACCAACATAGAATTCACACTGCTGGTCAACTGTGACAAAAACAAAATATTCCACAGGGCATTCTATCTTCGGACATTTTTCTATAGGTCAACTTTAATTTGATGTTGTCGATCTTTAGACATTTTTCTATAGAGTTGATCAAACTTAAACAAGTTCGACTTAGGACAAACCTAGAAGTTCACTAA
>NC_057803.1:750357799-750364952 GCF_018294505.1 Triticum aestivum
AAGTGTTGGCATTCCAAGACTTGTTCAAAGTCAAACAAAGTTTCTATTGCGCGCACATCTAAATCACAACCTCTCTCTCAATCTGTACTATGTGATGCGCAGACAGTTGGAATTTTGCGGGACCTGAGTTTATGCGCAAGTTCACTCAAAGACTTGTATGCTTTTGTGAAGTTCAAGCGGTTGCTGGAATTTGTGTGCGTGCTGTCTAAGGGTCTCTTTCACTCAAAGGAATTTCATGGAATTTTAGAGGATCCCATCCCTTAGAATTTTCTTCTATTGAGTTTATTTAGTTTATAGGATTGAAGACTATAGGATTTTTTACTATGATCTACATTGCATGCAATTCCAAAGGAAAATTTCCAACCTCATGAAAATTATTTTTCTATGGCAACCATGACATGCACCTAATCATGTAGAAAATTTGATGCATTTTTTGTGTGGTGTAACCAAATTTTACAGATTATAGATGGACATGGCTAGCTAGCCACTGGAATTTATGTGGACGCCGTCTAAACCATGTCGTCATTTCAAGAATTGTTCAGAGTTTGTATTGCACATCTAAATCATGACCGCTCCCTCAATATGTACGATGTGATGTGCAGACAGCTTGGAATATACTGAATTTGTGCATACAATTCACTCCGAGACTTGTATGTATGTTCGACTTACATTCGTTTGCAAACGTTCAACATTCATATTACAGACAACCAAGGCAGATCAAGAATTCAATTGGAGCGATACTGACGGTCTCAATGACAGTGGTGAACATGAGGTTACTGCAGGCAGAGGAGAACTGGATGCTGTGTCCGCATTCCATCGCTTGTTCAGAGTTTGTGTCTAAATCATGGCCTCTCTCTCTCTCTCTCTCTCTCTCTCTCTCTCTCTCTCTCTCTCTCTCTCTCACTCTCAACCTGTACCATGTGATGTGCACTCAAATTGAAATTTTATAGGATCTGAATTTGCGCTCGAGATTCACTCCAAGGCATGTATGTAAAAAAAAATTAAACGTTCAGGGTTCAGTACAGACAATAAAGGCAGACCGAGAATTCAACGTCAACCTTGGACGCAATCCGTCTAGAACGACACGACCAGTCTCAATGACACTGCTGAAGATGAGATTACCGTGGGCATACGGCGAGAGCACAGCGATGGATGGTCACGGCCCAAGGCAATCGGCCAAGGAGAACTGGACAGCGTCACACACCAATGCAGCTCCACAAGTGGACACCCGGACGTACAGTTTACTCCTTGGCTCAAGGTTGGAAATTTAGAAGAGTATCTCTCTCTTTTTCAGAAAGAGAAAAATTCACTGCGGGTCCTATTACTTGCGCTGACACCAGCTTTAGTCCCTGTGGTTACAAATACCCAAAATACAGTCATCAAACTTGCTCTAGGGGGTCATCTACGGTCCATTATACGGTTTTGTGTACGTATGTGCTGAGCTGGCGCTAGTCAACCGATGCCAAGTGTGCATTGACTGCCACATGTGCTCAGCTCGCTCGAATACGCATGCACGCAGGTTTTTTTTGCAAAACTGCCAGAACAAAAGATCTGCCCCCCCCCACCCGGTTGCCACCTGGTCGGATCGAGCCACACCCGCTACGACCGAGCCCACCCGCTCCCAACCCTAGCTCACAGACTCCGTCGTCGCCGCCTCCCTCCGCCGCGTCGCCGCCGCCGCCCTCTCTCCTCATGTCATCTTCGAGCTCTGTTCGATCTGGGCTACGTGGTCGCTCCGTTGTAGTTCCATTGATCCCGTGCCCGGATTGTGGCGAGCAGGTCAAGTTCTACCGCTCTGGCACCGATGAGCACGAGGGGTGGGTCTTCTATATGTGCACCAAACACCAGGTCAAGTTCCTCTGCCTCAGATTGCCACTTGTTCTACATGTGCACGAGGGGTGATCTGTACATGCTCCATATTGCCACTGGTTCTGCATCAGATTAATCTATAATATTGCATTATGGTTTTGGGTTAGATTAGGGTACTGCAATTGGTTGGTTCTGCTGAATATGTTGTGTTTACTCTGTTTTATAGTTAACTGAATATGCCTAATAGTTAACTGAACTTTATAGTTAACTGAACTTTTTTCAGTTAACTGAATATGCTGTGTTTCCTCTGTTTTATAGGTCACCAATGATTTCTGGCGTTGGGAGCTTGAATATGTGCAGCATCTTGTTGAACATAGGGTTCTTGTTGGTGATGCTGCTGTGGATGCAATAGGAGCAACTGAGGATAAAAGGGAGGAGCTTGAGAGGAAGAGGACTGAAGCAATGAACACAAGAAGCATAGCTGGAAGAGGCATGGCTGGGAGAGATGCTGGCAGAGTTGATTTTGGGTCATTTTGCACCCCTAGTGAGAAGAACTTTGCTACCAAGCAGCAAGTTGCTATGCTGCTTGGATTAGTTAGAGAAATCCTAGTGCTGCTGAAGCTGGTGATGGCTGTTGTTGGTGCTTTGTGTGATGTGTTTCATAGTAGTTATGAACAAGTGAGATGTAGTGAAAACAGTGAGCACACTAAGTAGATTAAGTACTTGTTTTTGGTTTGGACGCATGCTTTGATGGTTATAATGGTTGCATGTTGTGATCGTTGTAATGGATAACTGATCAAGTAATATGAAGGCTAGAGTTATGTACCAATATGTTGTTATGTTATCTAGGAATGTTGAATATGTATCAATGTTGTTATTGTTGGGGAACGTAGTAACAATTCAAAAAAAATCCTACGTGTCATCAAGATCAATCTAGCAGATGCTAGCAACGAGAGAGAGGGAGTGTATCTTCATTCCCTTGAAGATCGCTAAGCGGATGCGTTACAAGGAACGCGGTTGATGGAGTTGTACTCACGGCGATTCAAATCGCGGAAGATCCTATCTAGTGCCGAACGGACGGCGCCTCCGCGTTCAGCACGCGTACAGCCCGCGTTCAGCACACGTACACGCACATCCTATGATCTAGAATTCTAGATTCTAGAGAATAAGATTCACATGTCAATCCATCAGAGGTTCCATTTCTAATTAAAGTTTTTTCTTCTGAAAACAGTCATCATTCGTACATAAACCTGAGAAAACACAACTGACCTCAAAGTAGTATATATGGATTACATTTGACCCAATCTATCCATTGGAATGCCCACTTCTTCGGTATAGGGGGTACATATAACATCAGCTGCCTCAACTTCAAAATATCAGCTGCCTCAACTTCAAAACATCCGCTACCAACAAAGATTAAAATTCAGTACAAAAAGTTCACCCAGAGGATGTGAAAAAAAACATCTAGAGGATGTAAAACATCAGGATGCAAATACCCTCAGAGATTTAAGTAACTACAAATTTCAGTTATAATCATTTGAAATTTTCAATTCAGCCAACATCAAGAGTCGGGAGTATAACTTAACATAAGCTGAACTCGCTTTTTGGTATATTTCTTAATCAACTACACTACATATCTAAGGAGCTTTGTACATCACCATACTCTAGGTGGAAAGATAAGAAAGACAGGTCAATGATTCAAAAATAATAATGGTATCACTAAGACGTGCCACTAATTTGAAATATACGATTTGATGTGTTGAGCACTATTACTCCATCAAGTAATTAGATATGACCTTCAAATCAAAACAAGCAAAAGATAATTACCATGCTATTTTATCAGTCGCCATATATATGAAGGGGAAATGTCAGAGTTCAATTGATATTAAGAGACAATGGTGAAGAAAGAACATATGATGCAATCTGTCAAACGCCTTGTGAGCAGAGTAGAATGAGATAGACGGATTAGTAAGTGTCTTGACCTGCACAGTGGTGTGACATGCAAAGAACTTCATCTACGGTGCTATACGCCAGACAGGATCAGCAGCTGGCCCTGCCATTCTGACATCACCACTGGACGCCACCTCCTAGAGATCTGATAGACTGTCGGCGACCTACATACAAGCACCAACAACATCAAGAATCAAGATCCAATATTCCCACCACCTACCCATCCAAATATAAAGAACCAAGTAACCCAGTTGGGAACAATGTAACAGTAGTACCAGCAACCTTATAGGACAATGGAGTAACCCAAGATGAGCCACCGCCACTGCTATGATAACATGGTCCTTTTACCGCCCTCCATCCCCAACCTGATCAATTTCTACATAAACAAAATTACCACAGAATGAAATCCACGTCACTGGAGCTAAATTACGCAAATTTGCATAACACTCACGGGTAGAAGATAGCTATCTGTGACGCCCCCGATTCAATCATACACTAATCATGCACGTAAATGTGTACGATCAAGATCAGGGACTCACGGGAAGATACCACAACACAATTCTAAAACATAAATAAGTCATACAAGCATCATAATACAAGTCAGGGGCCTCGAGGGCTCGAATACAAGTGCTCGATCATAGACGAGTCAGCGGAAGCAACAATATCTGAGAACAGACATAAGTTAAACAAGTTTGCCTTAAGAAGGCTAGCACAAACTGGGATACAGATCGAAAGAGGCGCAGGCCTCCTGCCTGAGATCCTCCTAAACTACTCCTGGTCGTCGTCAGCGGCCTGCACGTAGTAGTAGGCACCTCCAGTGTAGTAGGAGTCGTCGTCGACGGTGGCGTCTGGATCCTGGGCTCCAACGTCTGGTTACGGCATACGAGAAGAAAAGGAAAGAGGGGGAAAAGGGGGGAGCAAAGCAACCGTAAGTACTCATCCAAAGTACTCGCAAGCAAGGAGCTACACTACATATGCATGGGTATATGTGTAAAGGGGCATATCGGTGGACTGAACTGCAGAATGTCAGAATAAGAGGGGATAGCTAATCCTTTCAAAGACTACGCTTCTGGCAGCCTCCGTCTTGCAGCATGTAGAAGAGAGTAGACTGAAGTCCTCCGAGTAGCATCGCATATCATAATCCTACCCGACGATCCTCTCCTCGTCGCCTGTTAGAGAGCGATCACCGGGTTGTATCTGGCACTTGGAAGGGTGTGTTTTATTAAGTATCCGGCTCTAGTTGTCATAAGGTCAAGGTACAACTCCAAGTCGTCCTGTTACCGAAGATCACGGCTATTCGAATAGATTAACTTCCCTGCAGGGGTGCACCACATAGCCCAACACGCTTGATCCCATTTGGCCGGACACACTTTTCTGGGTCATGCCCGGCCGCGGAAGATCAACACGTCGCAGCCCCACCTAGGCACAACAGAGAGGTCAGCACGCCGGTCTAAACCTAAGCGCACAGGGGTCTGGGCCCATCGTCCATAGCACACCTGCACGTTGCGAGGGCGGCCGGAAGCAGAACTAGCCCCCTTAATACAAGAGCAGGCTTACGTTCCAATCCGGCGCGCGCCGCTCAGTTGCTGACATCACGAAGTGCTTTGGCTGATACCACGACGTTGAGTGTCCATAACTGTTCCCGCGTAGTTGGTTAGTGCGTATAGGCCAGTAGCCAGACTCAGATCAAATACCAAGATCTCGTTAAGCGTGTTAAGTATCCGCGAACGTCGAACAGGGCCAGGCCCACCTCTCTCCTAGGTGGTCTCAACCTGCCCTGTCGCTCCGCCACATAGTAACAGTCGGGGGCCGTCGGGAACCCAGGCCCACCTCTACCAGGATGGAGCCACCTGTCCTTTCAGCCTCCTCATCAGAATCACTTGCGGGTACTCAGCGAGCTGACCTGACTTTAGTCACCACATGTGTCATGTATAAAGTATATAGTATATACCCGTGATCACATCCCAAGTGATCACAACCCGATAGTATAGTACATCAGACGGACAAGAATGTAGGGCCACTGATGGAATACTATCATCCTATACTAAGCATGTAGGATTGCAGGTAAAGGTAACAACAGTAGTAGCAAGGACATGCTATGCAGCAGTATAGGATTAATTGAAAGCAGCAACATGCTACACTACTCTAATGCAAGCAGTATAGAGTAGAATAGGTGATATCTGGTGATCAAGGGCGGGGGGGCTTGCCTGGTTGCTCAGACAAGGAGGGGTCGTCGGTGACGTAGTCGACCACAGGGGCATCAGCATCGTCACGGGGTCTACCGGAGAGAAGAGGGGGGAGAAACAGTAAATACATAGTAAGCAAGTGCATAACAGGACAACAAGCAGAGCTAGACGTGTTCTAACGCGGTATGAGATGATACCGGTGAAGGGGGGAAACATTCGGGAAAGTATCCCCGGTGTTCCGTGTTTTCGGACAGACGAATCAGAGGTGAAATGTTGCAGGTTCACTATGCTAGGGATGTGTGGCGGACGAACGGGCTGCGTATCCAGATTTGACTCGTTGTTCTGAGCAACTTTCATGTAGAAAGTATTTTCATCTGAGCTACGGTTTATTTTATATGATTTTCTAAAGTTTTAAATCATTTTTAGAATTTATTCAATTAATTTAATTCAACATTATCGAGAATAGTGCATGCTGATGTCAGCATGACATCAGCATGACGTCAGCACAGGTGTTGACTGGGTCAATCTGCCGGTGGGTCCCACTGGTCATACTCTGCTAACTAATTAACCAATTTAATTAGTTTAATTAACAGGTTAGTTAGGTTAGTTAATTAATTATGTTAATTAAACATGATTAATTAAGTTAATTAATTAATTTATATTTATATTATTTTTATTTTTATTTTCTCTTTTTTTATAATCGTTCTGGGCAGGGGGCTCGTTTGTCATAGGCCCAGGGGGCCGATGCGGGTTAGCGGGTTACGGGCGCTGGCGCCCAGCCCAATTGGGCATACGCCCAGATCGAAGGGGGAAGCCGCCGGCCACGGGCACGGCGAGGACGGCCACCTGAGGCGGTAGTGGCGAGGCCAGGCGAGGTGAGGCAGCGCGCGGGCGCGACGATTGACCAGGGGCATGCGAGAGCAGGCGAGGTGGCTCGGTCGGGTGGGGATGGCGCCGGAGCATGCCGCATGATGCGGCGGTATGGGTGGGGACGGCGTTGCGCGGGCGTGTACATCGGGCGTGGACGGGTCGCGCGGTGCGCACGGTGAAGTACGAGAGCAGAGAGGGGGGAGGAGAGGGGAGGCGCAATCGGCGCGGCGGCTCACCGCGAAGTTGTAGGGAGGGGGCAGTGGGCTCGAGGCGGCTTGGGGTGGTCCGGCGACGGCGGGGCGAGGACGAGGCGACGACCGACGATGGAGAGGCGGGGT
>NC_057803.1:750365934-750377570 GCF_018294505.1 Triticum aestivum
CTTTGTTTTGTTTTTGTCTTAATCATGTTTAGTCTTTTCGTTTTATCTATTCTTCCCTTTTTTTGTAGTTTCTTTTATTTATTGTTTTATAAAAAATACCACTAGTGCCTAAATTTGTATTTATCAACAAACTAATGTGAGATTAATTCTTAACCAATAATAAAATAGTTTTAGCATTTTATAAATTCAATAGGCATTTGTTTAATTGTTTTCACTACTGTTTTAATTGTTTTAGAGCCTTTAAACATTTTATCAAAGTTTGGTTTCTCCACCATCATTACTTACGATTTATTTGACACAACCCGAACAGTTTAGTTTTGATATTTGAAAACTTTAATTGTTTGACTTGATTTTGAATTTGAATTTTGAATCGGTTTTTGAACTAACCCAAGATTAACTACTATGACAGAGGTGACGGGGCATCATTAACGGGTTTATTGTAGCCTAATTATCCGGGCATCACACTATCAGTCGTAGTAGTATTGGAGGTTGTGGTCGTACCAGTGTCACAGCTCGATCTGTTCAGGTGGGTACCTTTGTGGCTGCTCACCTTGTTGTTTCTTCCATGGATCTGGAGCTCGGGGGAGAGGCGTCACTGTTTCTTCCCATCTGCCTTGCCTGATCTTGGCTTCCGAGGCATGACACCATCGACCCAACGCCGATGGCGTGCTCGCAGCCACTTCCCCTCCTTTGATAGGGAGTCGAGGTTCGGCGCAGACCCTACTCTCTGCTGCTTGGATTGCTTCTCGGTGGGCGACAAGATCGCCCTCCAAAGAGGAAATACATAAATGATGACCCTTGGTAAGAATAGAATTTAACAAATCAAGCGAGTCAAGATGTAAATCTAATTATATGATCAAAATAAAACCATTAAATAATAGGCGAGTCAACATGATTTTAACTGACCAAACTTCAAGCGAAACACGGTTTATATAATTATATAATTTAGTCATGAAAAGTTGCAATTTTGCAAACATACTTCCTAGTTGTCTTCCTGGGAGATAATCAACCTTGTAAATATTCATCCGGCTGACATGACTTGTCATACTAATCAAACTGGACTTAATTATCCAACTGAGTGCAGGTAAAATCTTGTCAACTCCAAGAAAATGACAAACTTAAACCAAGTATAATTACAGTGGAACTAAATTTTGAACATCCTGCTCAATATAATGCAGTTCAACTTATCCTTTTCCCCGAAAAATAAAACTCATGTTCAAAATATGCCTACGTTAATACCTTTGATTTGATAATGTCCACAAAGCAGAGTCTAAACAGCTGCACTGGACCAGAATGCCATCTATCTTGTTGTTTTCTGTATGCTTCGTATGACTCCAGCAATTCACACTAACACTAAAATGGAAATTCATGTAGCACGGTTTGAATGATCAGTAAAGGTATGAATGCCATACAGAAAAGTCATAAACTATAAGAGACATTATTCAAGTACCTGAACATCGTTAAGAATTCCATACAGAAACTTCCATCCCTTTGTATGTGCTCGGACAGCAATATCCATGTATTCAACTGTCGTTCTCTCCATCCATATTCCCGAGTCCTCGAGTGCCTTAATTCTCCACACTCCTGCATTTCCATTGAACCCCAAAAAAATTGAGGAATGCTCCCTTAACCTGCTGTTCAACCTCAAAGTGGAAGCACAGATTTATGTTTTGCAGCCTAAGTATTTGAAATTTTATGAACAGAAGTAGAAACATCATGAACATACATGATTGAGAGCTTTAACTGAGTTACCACTTACCATTATTTAGTACAGGGGGAAATCAAGGAGTTGAGATTCTCAATGTGCATCCTATTTGCCACCCAAATGAGTTCAAGTTCTCTCTTTTTTTCGAAAAGGGGGTTTACCCCAGCCTCTGCATCACAAAGATGCATACGGCCAAAACCATCCATGGAGAACCCAACGTTTTGTGCATGATTACACCCTAGCTACCTCCTGCACTTATATGAAAGCTTATCATAAACAGGTTATAAATAGTAAATTAACAACTAAATATGTAGGCATATAGTCATCAACTTTAGTACTCTAGCGAGTATGAGCTTCTGTAATTCATGGTGAGAATGGCATCTCAGTTTGGTCACGGAATTGACAGTGTGCATCAATTCAACTGATTTAGTTACCTTATCCATCAGATGTCAGATCGACGCAGGAGAGTGGAACTGTTGAACAAAGCAAACAAATCAAAGCCTTGACCGGACCAAAAGGGGAGCAAGCAACAAACCTGATGTAGCAGTGGAGGTGATTGAACTCGTGGAAGCTGTCATCGCCGTCGCGGCCGTCCATTCGCCAGTTGTAGCAGCTCCACATCCACCTCTGTGGCGCCCGCATCGGAGCTGCAGCCGCATCCGCTTGTCGTGTGCGCCGGCTTGGCCCACCTCATCCCTTCGAGCCTTGAGCTTTAAATAAAGGTAGCCAGGGGAGATCATGTACGTTGGTGGCTGCTATTGGAGCCGGCCGGCCATTGGAGGCGCCAGGACTGGAAAGGATGCAGGCGGACATCCACCCGACGGCGCCATGCCCCCGAGCGACAAACGAGGAGGAAGGGGCAGAGCACTAGCAGGGGTTTGAGGAGGTGGAGCTCCGGGCGGACATCCGGTAGGCGGGAGATGGAGAGGACACGAGCGCAGGGCGACGGCGGCGGCGGCGGCGGCAGTAACCCTAGCCGCGGGAGGAGCAGCGCTGTCCACGAAGAGGAGGAAAGGCCACTGGCTTGCTGCCCAGTCCGGCTCTCGATCGTGTTTTTTTAGGGATCGTTCGTGCTTTGTTTTGTCGGCAGCGTTTTTGTCCCTAGCTAGTCCGACGTGGACACGACCAATGAGCGCCCTTGATGCACACCTTATTGTTTTGGATGTTGTTGGACACAATATATACTAGTAACTGGCAATTGCTTTGCACTCGTTTATAGCATGCATGTCAACGATTCATGTTGACTTCTTCAATTTTTAAAAAGCTAAAATTCGTTATTTATTTTTCCTAGTCATGCAACCATTTACGCTTTCCCGTGATACCAACCGGGACTAACGGTCCTCCTTCCTGGGCACCCCGCAGAGGCCATGTGTGGAGCCCTTTCTATCCCGGTTCGTAAGCGAACCAGGACTAAAGGTTTTGGGTTTTAGTCCCGACCTTTTAGTCCTGGTTCCAGAACCGGGACTAAAGGCCCTCTAAAATCGGGACTGATGCCCTGTTTTCTACTAGTGCATGGATGGGGGCAAATGAATTTGCGGAATCCATAGAAAACAGGACAATGGAGCGAATAACCGTTAAATCTTGAACCATAGACCATTAAACGGCTCCACATGGTGATGGTTGTCAGTAACGAAACCTATTGAGATAGGGGACACATCAACTAATTAGAAGATCTTTGTCCGGCCCGGAAGAAAAGTATATAGTTGGAGAATCGTAGACCTGTGGGACTCCAGACCATACATGTCGCAACAACCTTGTCCAGCTCAAACAGTGACGAGCGGTGAAAAGTAGTGGTTAATGGAAAGCTTGACGGAGTCTAGAAGTCCAGGTGGAGGTCAAGCTAATAATGAAGATAAGAGGCTTGAGAATTTGAGATGAGATGGATGCGAGCGTGTGGATGCCAGGCTGCTGTAAATGTGCTTTTAAACCATGGGGAACTGGCTCAGCCGTCTGAGCATCATCCAACCCAATCAGCCTTCACAGCTCTCCCGGCGAAACTAAGGAGGGACGTACGGGAGAGGTGCTGCAAATTCTCTATCTTTTGGTTTGTGTTCGTTTTGCTGTAAATTCTCTCTCCTTATCAGCTCTATATAGATTTTATCTGGAAAAAGAAGACTTCTATACATTTTGTAAAGCTGCTCCGTATAGACACGGCATGAGCCTAATCTACATCCGCTACGTACTATGCACGCAGTTCATAGCATGCCATGGCACCAAGTTTATGATTTACATTTTGCAGGTGACAGGTGTTGCCTCATGCGTTCTCGCAAGCAACTGGCCATGCTATTGCTGTTGGCACTGTTGCTGCTCTGTAATGACAGAGTTGGCAACGTCAAAGGCTTAACGATCCACGAGAGTAGCATCGTCGATCTGCATGCGCTGCTCGATTTCAAGCAGGGCATCACCGACGATCCACGAGGAGCCTTGAGCAGCTGGACCAACAACACCCACTTCTGTCGATGGCGTGGTGTGAACTGCACCACAACACGTCCGTTTCGCGTCTCGCGGCTTGTCCTCACCGGCCTGGATTTAGCAGGACAAATCACCTCCTCTCTTGGAAACATGACTTTCCTTCAATCACTCGACCTTTTTTTTTTGGAAGGTTCAATCACTCGACCTTGAGTGGAATAACTTCGTCGGCCCCATACCTATCCTTGGCCGTCTCCAACAGCTGCACACACTTCGGAACGAGGTGACGACAATTGCAACCGACGATGCCTTCGACAAGGAGACGGCACCTAAGGTGCCGCCGTCATCCGCCATGATCGAGGTCAACATGGTTTTCACAGGCAGGCACTCCGAGCCAGCAGCAGGACGGATCGGCACTGAACTACGCTGTGACGGCGCATGTAGGGAACCAGCGACCCTCGCCGACCCCTCAACACGCCGCTGGTTGGCCCACAAAGTTCCTTTATAGCTCGTCCTACATGGAACCTCTTATCTTCAGCCCTTCAACATTGCTTTGAGACCCGTACTTTTCAACTAACTTGCAACAAGCAAATTTCTCTTTTTTGTTTCTCTCAAATGAAATAACATATGGACTTCAAACTTTTCAGATCAAACAAACTTTACAACTTCAATGTGTGAAAAAACTTTCAGATTTTTTGGACCAACATAAATATACAAAATGTGAATTTTTTTGATTAAAAAACTAAATTTTAGCATTTTAAATGCATGAACAAATCTGAAAGTTTTTTCCCACGTAGTAATTAGAATGTTTTGTTGTCCTGCAAAGTGTGAAGTTTATACGTTGTTTCGTTTAAGAGAAACAAAAATGACAAATGTGCCTGCATGGATCTTGATGCCAAAATGAATGGCTAAGATAAGGGGTACCGTGTAGCTCCAGCTACACAAAACCACACTCCTGGTTGGCCATAGGCAGAACCGACGACTGATCTTGGTGGGACCAGATCCACGGCTGCCACTGCGCCCACCATCGCGGGAGAACTTGGGCTCCCACGGGCCATGGAGGCTAGTGTGGCCGCCGCACGACCAGGGGCGCCATCCTTGCCCCTGCGTGCAACTCCCCCCGGGCCACGCCCCAGCCACACCAGGAGGTCGGCGCCGCATCCAGACTCCTCGGCTCCTTCGGCTCTGGGCCTGCCGCCACCGCGGTCTACGCTGTTAGCCAATAAACCGTGACGTGTGTGCGCTGTACGCGTGCGTGTGTGCGTGCACTGGATGTGCCTGGTGCGATTCTGGCCGCGTGCTGGCCGTGGTGTGTGCGCGTGTGTGTGCTCACGTGTGGTGCGCGGGATGTGCGTGTGTGTGTAGCTGTTAGAGACCAGGTCCAGGGCTCGGCGTGTCGCGTGCGTTGCGGGCGCGCGCGGAGGACGCGGCCAGAGCGAGCTGGGTCGTGGGCGCGAGCAGGCAGGGGCGTGGAGAACGTGTCCATCGTGTGCCTGGGTATAAAACCCGTGTGTTGGTCATTGTAACAGTGGGGAGTCGAGTTCGTGCTCGCCGGAAATACACAGGAGCCGTCCGTAAGGCAAGGTGTTTGAGCGCCTGGAAATCTTGTGTGTTGCCTCCCCCTGGCTTATTTCTTGTCTCCGGTGATCGTCGTGCTCCGGTGGTTCGGTTTCTGCAACAACATACGCCGGCGGCAGCGGCGGATGGGAAGGTAGCAGTGCGAGGAAGCCTTTGACGGCGCTAGGGTTCGCCCCTGGCCTCACCCCGAGGAGACGACGCAAGGGAGTCACGCGAGGGGTCTGGATGTTTGTATAGAAGAGCTCTTGGTATTTCATGATCCTTTTTGGATCCTTTGTCAGATGTCTCCTTTCGGGACCGTTGTAGCCATTTCATGATGTGCAAAGGTACATTTAGCTCTTTCTGCCACTTGACATTTCATGAGGTAAGAATATGCTAGATAGAATGAAGCACCATATATTATTCTGTGCTTTTGGGAAAAATAAAATTGGAAATGGTCCATATATTATCCTGCGTGATTACAAAAATTTCTCGTTTTCCAGTTATTCATCTAACTGTAATCTGTGGCCGCATCTTTAGTATAGAGTTTCTGTTTTAATCTTAATGCATGGAGTATATTGCAGAAACCACAAGACAAAAGAAGAATGGAGCTTGGTGTGGAGAGGACAGAGGATCAAACAGGTGTTTGAGGAGATTATTGCCAAAAAAACTACGGGTGGAATCCCTCGAGGAAAAGGATTGGAGTGGGATAAGCTTCTGATGGTGTTTTCTGTTCTGATCCAATTTGTGAGGTGGAGGTCCTTGTAATCTTTGTGGTTGTTCAGGTTAGGTGTTGTGTTCCCCCATCCTTTAGTCTATAAAATGGTAAACGAGTAACGCTGAGCGTTTGTTGGGTTGTCGCTTCAGTTTCTTCTCCTTCGAGTCTCTACCTTGTAATAGGTTAAGTAAGGTTAGATTGCTGGCCTGTGCTTTAATTTCTACACCTGCAGCTGGATGTGTTCTCAGGCTGTGGCCTTTTGTTTCTGAACTTTGTAAAACCTTGATGCTGGCGGTTTCTCAATGAAAATCAACGAGGAGGCTCGATGTTTAAAGAGAAAGTAATCTATGGCCACATGCTAGGCTTTTTTCTTTGGGCACCACTAGGCGCCGGCGCACCTGCCGAATGTTTCGGCCGGTCTGCTCCCAGCCGCCCGATCTGCTCTGCAACACCGTCAGATCCGAGCTCCTCTGCTATTTTTTTTTACCTTGTCCTCGTCTCCCCGAACGCTCGCCGTGCCGACCGCCCGTCGGGGCCGCCCCATGCTCCGGCACTCAGCTCGTCCAATCCGCTCGCCGCCCCGGCCGCCCGTTGGGGCCGCCCCGCGCTCCGGGACTCAGCTCGCCCCAACCGCTCGCTGCCCCCGCTGCTCGTCGGAGTGCCATGGATGCAGCTCCGCCTCACCGATGATTGGTTCCAGCAAAAACACAGAGATGCCCCGTGGTAGCATTTTCCCGTGTCAGTCGTAGCAAATGAAGACAACGGTTGCAGCAAAAAAATCCATGGGTGTCGCCATTGTAGCAAAAATGTTAATCGGATGTAGCAAAACACAACGCCAATGGTAGCAAAAACGAGGATGTTGCAACAAGAATGTCGTCCTCGTCGTCGCCGGTCACACCTCAGTCGTAAAAAAGCACCATGGCCGCATGAATGGATGTAGCAAAAACACAGACGGTAGTAGCAAAAATTGACACGGTTGTAGCTTTTATCTCAATGGTTGAAGCTTTTCCTCTTTACGGTGGAAGCTTTTCTGTAAAATGATTGAAACTTTTTTCTTTTTGAGCAGCGCCTGGGTGAAAGCTTTTCTGTATCGTTCGGTTGAAGCTTTTTTCTTCAAAGTTTGTAGCATTTTATATAGACGGTTGTAGCTTTCCTCAATAGCACTGAACGCTTACAGCTTTCTGTATATACGGTTGAAGCATTTTTAATCTTGGGTTGAAGCTTTCCTATCAACGGTTGCAGCACTCGCCAGCCTCCCCAGCTATCACGCATCTTTGGTTGAAGCAAAAAATACCATCGGTTCCAGTAAAAAATCTCTATGGTAGTAGCAAAACCAAAACACAATTGTAGCAAAAAAAGGTCATCCATCGTCTCGCCGTGACGTCGAGGTTCCAGCAAATTTGGGCCGCGGGGGTGCTGTCCTGCCATGGCTGGTTGCAACTCCGGCGTGGCCGGGTCCGGCGAGGTAGGGAGAGCTCCGATGCACGCGGATCCGCGCGGATCTGGTCAAGGGCGGCCAGATTTGCTGAACGGCGGCGCGCCTGGGAGGCCTGCGGCGCGGGGCGATGCGTTGACCATGGCAGCGGGGAGAGAGAAAGAGAGAGATGTGCGAGAGGAAGAAGAGAAAAGGGAGGAGGACTAGTCGTCTCAGGTCCATCAGGCCACGTGGTTGCTCATAAGTGGGTCACATCGCGCGCGCGTGGACTGGACCGGCCGAAGCTTCGGCCGGTGCCCCGGCCCCAAACGTTTCTATTTCCTCTATAGTACTTGTTCCTGCAAATTTGCGGATATTCAAACGAGCTGGCAAAGTTACGTATACAGTGATCGATACCGACTCCTCCAACAAATACTATGTGTGTGTGTATGTAACAAGATGTAGACTTGATTAAGTTAACACTATATGTGAGGAAGGCTGGGAAGACTTGGCTTGATAACTCATGACACTGGTGAACACTACTAGGGAAAAGCCTATACACAGAATCTTACTTGCCACGTTAAACATTTTTAAAATCCTCAAAAACCTAACAGAAAAAAAGTTACGGGGCTTTTAAGATCTGGAGGCAAAAAAATTCAAAAAAAATTCAGTTTTTTATTTAATTTTTGTTAAATCTGGTCAAACTATGGTCAAACTAATTATTCAAGAATATTAGTGTTACTAAATAATTATTTTAGTTTTTTTGAATTTTGGTCAAATCTGGTCAAACTATGGTCAAACTGTGGTCAAATCTGGTCAAACTATGGTCAAACTGTGGTCAAACTAATTATTCTAGAAATATTAGTGTTACTAAATTTTTAGAGCAATAGTTTCATACTCAAACAGTGAAATGTGTGACTTCATGCTCAAGCTGAATTCCTGAGGTTAATAGGATTGACATCTTACTATTGTCAGGAAAACAATAAGTGCAGACTTGGAAACGAGGGAGAATAGAACCCGGAAGTTAAGCGTGCTCAGGCTAGAGTAGTGAGAGGATGGGTGACCGTCCGGGAAGTTTGATGATTTGGAATGATTAGAGATTAAATTGAGCAACGCTGATGGGTGATTAGAGATTTGAGGTTAAACTAATTCAGAAATTTGAAAATTAGTGAAAAAATTGTTTTTTTTAAAAAAATTCAAAAAAATATATCAGAGATTAGAGATTAGTAGTAGCGCGGGTTGGCGCGCTACTGCTAAAGGACGTAGTAATAGCGCGGGTCGCACCCGCGCTACTGCTATACGTTAGCTGTAGCGCCGGTCCCCGCGCTACTAATAGGCCCAAAACCCGCGCTGCTGCTAGGCTTTTCCCTAGTAGTGGAATGGCATCAGTCAAAGCACGCTCATAGCGTGTGAGAGTAGAACAAGATATGTTTAGTGAATGGTCAAGTCTTCATTATTGACCAAGCGTTATAAGTCAACCAATAAGAGCGGGAGCTCCCATTAGCATTACACCTCAATTACTTTCTCGCATTGGCTAGTGATCGATAATTAAAATGTAATCACCACCATCAACAATATAAATGGGTCTCATAAGCAACATTAGCATGGATGTGTGCATCGCAATAATGCAGAGGCCGGGGCTTTCAGCCGGCACCCATGGAAGTCCCGGGCTGGCCGGGAATCTCCAAGTGGGGGGAGTAAATTTTTGCGGAGCAAGACGCAGAGGTCGTTGCAGTGATGCCTTGACTTCCAGTGTTTTTTCCCGCAAATTTGTTGATGCTTGCGAGCCGGATGGGGAAGTCGTTGGTCTTGCCCTAGTACAAACCATTGTGATTGTAGTTTGGGTGAAAGACGGGCGACACATTGATTGGAAAATTATTAGATCTTGTTTTTTTCAGTCTCGCACATGGAAAAGAAAAAAAGGTTGCTAGCAAGAATTGAACCTAGAACCTGTTGGTTGAGGCCATAGCACGCTACCAACTGAGCTAACTCTCCTTTCTTGTTTTACATGCAGGTTACATGTTTTTTATACCTTATTAAATGAGTGGAAAGGAAAAACAACTCAATCCATTTCTCTCAGGCGACAAAACTGGGAACTTGTGTGTAAATAGCATGGTATTTGACGCATGTGGACCTAGTAAATTATGATGCAAAGACCGTGATAACTTATGGGTAAATAGCATGATTATGCATCGTAGATCTAATAATTTACATACAAATACCCTTGGTAATTTTGACCCGAAAAAATGTGAAATAATCTAGTCCGGTAACTTGTATGTAAATAACATGATAATATAGACACAACAAAGTTGATAACTCGCGTACAAACACTCTGGTAACCATTTGACCCGAGAAAAAATATTGAAAAACAACCCCTGATAAATTCTGTCTAAATAGAATGGTAGTATACACACAACAAAGTTGATAACCCACGTACGAACACCGTGGTAACTCCTTTGACCCTAGGATAAAAGTTGTTGGAAATCATACCCCAGTAATTTCTGTGCAAATAACATGATAATATACACACAACATAGCTGATAACTTTGACTTTGAAAATTTTCTATTTGGAAAACATTACTCCGATAATTGTTGTGTAAATGACATGATAATTTATGCACTGCAACCCTGATAATTTAGATACAAAATATGACGGTAATATTCCAACGTGAGGGGTGCTTGAAACGTACCCTGATAATTACTATGTAAATAGTATGATGATTTATGTACCGCTGTCATGATAACTTATGTACAAACACCACGATAATGTTGATCTAGAAAAAAGTTTTAAAAAACATCTCTTGATAACTTTTGTGTAAATGTCATGATTTTTACAGACTGCAAAGTATAATAATTTTGTACAACATCCAGCCGTATCTTTGACCCAAGAAAAAATATTTAAAATATTCCCCGATAACTTATGTATAAAAAGCATGATAAGTTACGTACCAAATGGTTGATAACTTTTGTACCCTCGCAAAAAAACATGTGTACCCTGGCATGCTTTTTACAACGAAGTTATCATGATATGTCAACAATTTTTACTACGTTAAAATTACCATGATGTTGTAACTATTAACAGAGCAGCCGGGCCATCTATATAGGATAAAAAATATAAAAGGAAAGAAAGAAAAAATATTCGTTTCCAGGTCACGCTAAGTGGCAGTACAAATACTATCTAACCTTAATCTTTTCATTGGCTCAATCTAGACCGGGTGGTTGCGAACTATTGTGGATACCAATAGGTGGTTGGTTCGATTCCCACTTCATCCAATTCTTTTTATTGCGCTAGAAGAAAAAAAGATGCGGTGGATCGATTCCCACATCGATAGAAGCGGATCGTACTTACGTGGGTGGAATCGATCTGTCGCTAAGGTCGTTAGCACAGTCCATTATATAATTAAGACAAGAGTCAAACAAGCCATCACGTTAATCCACATAGGCTGAAAATATATGCCCCGTTGATTACGAGAATAAGGGCTGAGATTAAAAGATCTAAAAGTTATGCAAAACAATAACATGTACAATTTTTGGCATTTGGCACGTACATAAAAACGTGCTATAGCATATATATGTGCCTTCCAGGAAAAAAATAGACACACAAAATAATATGCATTTATACGCTATCACGGACACGGTGCAAATATATTGGAGTTGGACCCCTCAAAAAAAAATATTGGAGTTGGAGTACTAATCGGTCTGACACAAAGTACTTAGGGAATCGGTAGAAAGAGTCCGGTCAAAAGAAACCTAAAAAAGTCACACACGGAGATAGATTATACATGCCCCTGCCCGCTGTTATACAATTAAAAAAATCCACATAGGCTAAAAAT
>NC_057803.1:750377580-750378390 GCF_018294505.1 Triticum aestivum
AAGCGGATCGTACTTACGTGGGTGGAATCGATCTGTCGCTAAGGTCGTTAGCACAGTCCATTATATAATTAAGACAAGAGTCAAACAAGCCATCACGTTAATCCACATAGGCTGAAAATATATGCCCCGTTGATTACGAGAATAAGGGCTGAGATTAAAAGATCTAAAAGTTATGCAAAACAATAACATGTACAATTTTTGGCATTTGGCACGTACATAAAAACGTGCTATAGCATATATATGTGCCTTCCAGGAAAAAAATAGACACACAAAATAATATGCATTTATACGCTATCACGGACACGGTGCAAATATATTGGAGTTGGACCCCTCAAAAAAAGATATTGGAGTTGGAGTACTAATCGGTCTGACACAAAGTACTTAGGGAATCGGTAGAAAGAGTCCGGTCAAAAGAAACCTAAAAAAGTCACACACGGAGATAGATTATACATGCCCCTGCCCGCTGTTATACAATTAAAAAAATCCACATAGGCTAAAAATATATGCCCCGTTGATTAAGAGAATAAGGGCTGAGATTAAAAGATCTAAAAGTTACGCAAAACAATAACATGTACATTTTTTGGCATCTGGCACGTACATAAAAACGTGCTATGACATATATATGTGCCTTCCAGGAAAAAAATACACACAAAATAATATGCATTTATACGCTATCACGGACACGGTGCAAATATATTGGAGTTGGAGTACTAATCGGTCTGACACAAAGTACTTAGGGAATCGGTAGAAAGAGTCCGGTCAAAAGAAACCTAAAAAAGTCACACACGGAGATAGATTATACATGCCCCT
>NC_057803.1:750378400-750380519 GCF_018294505.1 Triticum aestivum
TATACAATTAAAAAAATCCACATAGGCTAAAAATATATGCCCCGTTGATTAAGAGAATAAGGGCTGAGATTAAAAGATCTAAAAGTTACGCAAAACAATAACATGTACATTTTTTGGCATCTGGCACGTACATAAAAACGTGCTATAACATATATATGTGCCTTCCAGGAAAAAAATACACACAAAATAATATGCATTTATACGCTATCACGGACACGGTGCAAATATATTGGAGTTGGAGTACTAATCGGTCTGACACAAAGTACTTAGGGAATCGGTAGAAAGAGTCCGGTCAAAAGAAACCTAAAAAAGTCACACACGGAGATAGATTATACATGCCCCTGCCCGCTGTTATACAATTAAAAAAACAAGTGCCGGCCATGATAAATCGATGCACTACATATAGATTTCTAACACGCCTCAGATTGAGGCAATTATGTCTAGCGTATAAATAAAAACATAAAAAGACAGAAGCAAATATTTACGTCTGTTTATAGCGTCGGCATGTCCAGCTGGTATGTACATGCTAAAATAAAAAAAATCGACAAATAACCATGCATGTATATAGCTGAAGAATTTTTTTTGGCGTACTCTCTTTGTTACTTTTTATAAGACGTTTTAGAGTCCACCACAATGTCAAAAAAATGCCTCATATTAAGTCGCTGGGGTTGTGGTAAGAGAACAATTGTTAGAATAATCACTATCTTAGCATCAAATAGTTTTCACTTCAGAAAAAATCAAAATGATCTACATACGTAGTAGAAAATTCATCCTCGAGGTCAGGCCAATGTGTGGGCACGTAATGTGGGAAATCCGTGCACGGATGTCATGCTGATATCAGGATGTATCTATATCCGTAAGTTTCCTAAAAAAATATACGGAAAGCATCCACTTGGTGAACTGATTGGCGCAACTGAAAAACATCTTCATAAACGAATTAACATTTGATTAATAGAAAACATATATATGTTGGTATGCAATAAGGAATAAGATAAAAAAAGTATAGTAATGGAAATTTTAAGTGGAAGTCTATAAATAATTTAAATTGCTAAATTAAAAAGAAGTTATGGAAAATTTATGTGGAAAGTCTACATACAATTTAAATTGCCAAATTTAAAAGAAGTTATGCATAAAACTATTATTAGGTGGATAAAGAAAATTATGACTTTTCAAACATAGCTAAAAATAAAAAAAAGTCAAAAGAGGTTTCCATACGAACTACATAGCGTCCTAAGAAACATCCACTAGAAATGTCTTAAATAGCTCAAGTTATAATAACTCCTTTTAAAATGAAACTAAAAATAATAAATAAAAATATATGAAAAACTGGTGGTCACGGACTCCATATATAGAGAGAAGCTGAAACCTTCAAATAGGACGGACAAAGAAGTGACGAACCTATATGGGCAAAAAGGTATATGTTTTATCATGCATTTGTTTTACGTACGCCGAAGGAAAAAACATGGAATTTTGATTAGATATATTTACATGATTAGGCCTGTAGTACAGGAGAAAAGATCTTCCTGAGTAGAAAAGTTTGTAGTACATGAAATATTAGGCATCATTGGATTGATGCATGTACCTTTTCGCATTAGCAAGGTTGGCAACGAACGGATGCGATGAACTTCCCACAAAATAATGAAATAATGAACAGGTGACAAAGATATCTGAGCATGCATGAGATCGTGTAAGAATAATCGCAAGTTGTGTGTTAATATGCTATGTGGGTGTGCGTGTGTATCACATGAAGAAAGCAACACAATATTATGGCAGCTAAGTGATAAGTAATTTTTGTTGTTTGCATTACAACATGATACAAACTTCATGTGCACAAGTGGAAATTAACAAAATTTGGAACCATGGGGAATCATGTGGATGTCTGATATTATACTAATAAAATAAATGAGACGTGTCGGAAAAAACCAGTAGAAGGTGTACCTATAAGTCTTCACTCTTTAGATTTAACTATTGGTTGAGATTTTTCTACTCAACTTTACTAATTTCTGTTATTAATATACGTCAAAGGAACTAGAAAGAATCATAAGCTATTTAATGGACTAAACAAATATAATTAATTCAACATTGTTACAAGACTAACTATTTTTTTAATTGAGGTAGT
>NC_057803.1:750381569-750383521 GCF_018294505.1 Triticum aestivum
CTTAGAGGGACGTTGGAGTTTCTCAACTTCACGGTGTTGACGACGCTGACAAGTCTCGACCTCTCTCACAACTACCTCTCCGGTGGCATCCCTCCAGGCATCAAAATTCTCGAGGACCTCCAAAGTCTGCTCCTGCAAGGCAACCAGATAAGAGGCTCATACAACTAGATAAAATGAGTAGTAATCTTGTGACCCTCAACTTGTCAATCAATCATTTAGTTGGTCACATCCCTTCTGAAATAGGCCACCTAACTCACTTAGTCACATTAGATCTGTCTAGCAATAATCTTTCAAGCTCAATCCCAAGCAACATCAGTGGTTTGACAAAACTCGCCACCTTGAATCTTTGCCAAAATGAACTTTCAGGGGTCAATTCCACAAGAATTAGATTACCAAGTGAATTTAGAGGTCTTGGATCTTAGTGAAAACACACTCTCGGGTTCCATCCCAGACATCTTAGGGAATTTGACAAAACTCAACAGCTTGTACCTTTGGGACAACAAACTTTCCGAACAAATTCCACAGGAATTAGGTTACCTTGTGAACTTAGAGGGTTTGTCTCTTCAAAAAAACATACTCTCAGGTTCCATTCAAAGAAATTTATCTAATTTGACCAAGCTCACCTTCTTACGCCTTTGGGAGAACAGACTAAGATCAATTGAGCATTGCCTAAAGATTCACTTTCTGAAGTTGAGCCACAACGACTTAAATGGTACAATTCCTATTGAAGTTGGGATGTTAGTAAACCTACAAGATATGTTGGATCTAAGTGACAATTCAATTGTTGGTTCTATTCCAAGTCTGTTAGGCGATCTTGGTATGCTTGAAGCCTTGAATCTTTCTCACAATGCACTGAATGGTAGCATACCACCATCATTTCGGAGCATGACCAGCCTCCTATCCATGGATGTGTCATACAACAAACTAGAAGGGTTAGTGCCACATACTAGGTTTTTTGAGGAAGCTCCAAATTCTACTAGGTTGTATTCAGATGATTGCCATAGTAGTTCATAAATGGGTTGATGCAGTCCTTGTTACATAGAGACAAACTGATTCTGTGAGCTGATATACACATGTGGGCGTCTCTCCGGAGCAGAGTAGCGCGCGCGCACACACACAGAGATGCCGGAGAGAGACAGAGAGAGATGCCTGAGCAGATAGTTCTGCCTGGCATCATGGACATCCCGTCGCAGAGCTGGAGTGGAGTTGTCTCGGCTTGGGGCAACCCGCCAGCTCAAAAAATCCCAGGATCCACGGAGTAGCTATTTCCTTGCTCCGCTGTTTTTACCTGCCGCTCTGGCTGCTCCGGGAGCAAAGTTGTGTGGAGCGGAGGGGCTCCGAACAGGCCCTAAGTGTTGGGTCTGTACCTAGCTAGCTAGCTAGCTAGGGTTTCTTATGCCGTAGATTCGGCGCTGAAGATCGAGTATCGGACAGTTTAGTGTGCATTCTATTGTACTTGCTAAAAAGAAAGAGAGGATATATATATCAGTCGCCATTAGCATCTCTGTCCATCTGCCCCGTGGTTGGAGCATTGGCGTGAGGAGGCAAATATTCAGAGTTTAGAAAACATAGCAAAAGCAGAGGATGCTTACTACATGCAAATATTCAAGTTCAGAAAAGCAGAGGTATGTCCCTGGAGCCCCTCGGTTGAAAGAGGCAGAATTAACAGCATGATCATCAAGGGTTCTCCTGCAGGGCGGGATGCTGGAAGGAAAGTCACGGTCGACATTCCTGTTCAGGATTGTTCAGATTCTAAACACATAAATTCATAAACAAGCACATTCGGTTTGGCTTATCATACTTTCTTTTTTTCGAAAGAGGGGACTCCCCGGCCTCTGCATCAGAACGATGCATACGGCCACCTTTACAAATAAATAAAGTAGTTCAACAAAGTCTTGCAGTCTGCAACAAAATAATAAGCTGGCCCACAAAGAGCAACAAAATAAAAAAAA
>NC_057803.1:750383747-750386101 GCF_018294505.1 Triticum aestivum
AAAAAAAAGGCCCAAAAGCCACAACCGGCTGGCATAAGATAGATAGGTACACTAATTACCTATCCTATTACATGACCGCCATCCAAACCGGTTGAAGATATCCCGCGCTACCATCTCCCACCGGAGAGATCCAGTAACCAAATGCTCCCTGGCCTCCGTCGGAGTGAGTAAGGACCACATACGGATTAGCGCAGTAGCCCGGAATAAAACCTGCAAAAAATGAATAGTTGTTGTTCTGTTAAAAGCCAAATCATTTCTGCAGTTCCAAATTGCCCATAACAACGCACACACTCCTACGCGAATTTGTCTAGCTGTTTCGGACTCTATCCCAACAAGCCACGTTCCAAATAACGACCTGACCGAATTCGCAGGAGTAATGTTAAAGGCAATTTGTACCGAGTGCCATAATACCCTCGCCAACGGGCAATCAAAGAAGAGGTGCTTGATAGTTTCATCCCGATCACAAAAGCTACACCTAGTAGAACCTGTCCAGTTGCGCTTAACCAAATTATCTTTCGTTAAGATGACTTGTTTATGTACAAACCACATAAACACTTTGATTTTCAGAGGAACCTTAACTTTCCAAACATGTTTGGAACTAGGAATAACACTAGAATTGATGACATCAATGTACATCGACTTGACTGTGAATTCCCCAGATCTAGTAAGCTTCCAACACAACTGATCGGGCTGATGAGTAAGCTGAACCTCCATCAGTCTACTCACCAGATGAAGCCAAGTTTCCCACCGGTCTCCAACAAGCACCCTTCTAAACTGCATTTTAAGGGGAGTGGACTGCAAACTCGTTGCAACCATAGCATCGCGCCGCTGCACAATATGATATAGCGACGGATACTGAAGCGCCAACGGCGCTTCCCCCAGCCAAGTATCCTTCCAGAAGCGAGTGTTATTGCCATCACCCACATTGAACTTTGTTCTATTAAAGAAAGTAGTTTTGACTCTCATTAGCCCTTTCCAGAACGGGGAATCAGTCGGCCTGACTGTCACCTGCGATAAAGTCTTTGAGTGCAGATACTTGTTACGCAGAATCTGCGCCCAAGTTGCTTCAGTCTCAGCTGCTAACTTATATAGCCACTTACTGAGAAGGCATCTGTTCTTGACCTCAAGATTCTCAACACCAAGACCCCCTTGGTCTTTCGGTCGGCAGATAACATCCCATTTGGCTAAACGGTACTTTCTCTTAAGTTCATCACTCTGCAAGAAGAAACAGGATCGGTAGAAGCCCAGCCTTTTCCTGACTTCAACTGGTACTTCAAAAAAGGACAAAAGGAACATAGGCAGACTCGTGACCACCGAATTAATGAGAATCAACCAGCCTCCATACCACATGAGTTTGCCCTTCCAGCAGCTCAGTTTCTTCTCAAACCGATCCTCGATACACTTCCATTCGCTGTTTGTCAACTTACGATGATGAATGGGGATACCAAGGTAAGTGAACGGAAGTGCTCCCAATTCGCAACCAAACAGTTGCTTATATGCATCTTGTTCCTCTTTGGCTCTCCCAAAACAGAACAACTCACTTTTATGGAAGTTAATCTTTAGACCGGTCAATTGCTCGAAAAGGCATAACACGAGCTTTATATTTCTCGCTTTTGCCAAGTCATGCTCTATAAAGATGATTGTATCATCTGCGTACTGCAGGATGGACACACCACCATCAACTAGATGAGGCACCAGGCACCTACTTGGCCGGCTTCCTTTGCCCTACCTATCAGGATTGCCAACATGTCAACGACAATGTTGAACAGAATAGGAGACATTGGATCCCCTTGTCTCAGGCCCTTGTGTGTCTGGAAATAATGACCTATATCGTCATTCACTTTAATTCCAACACTCCCTTTTTGCGTGGGCATCATACTTTCTGCATGGGCATCCTCTAGAACTATGAATTTTTTGCTCAAGGATTCCTTCTGTCTGATGATTCTTCAGATTTGGTTCACCAATCTGAGCCTTCTTTTGCAGGCTGCGCGTGCTTTTCGAAAACATGTTTACTATTTGGATTATGCAGCGCGTGTGAAAAATGTTGTTGCAAAGCTGACCCTTTGTTTTCGGAATAAATGAGGGGATGAGGGATACAAGAACACAAGATCGAGGCAACTAGAGGAAGCGGAAGTAGGGGCGACTAGGGTTTCCCCCTCCCCACCTCCCGCCGCCGGCCGCCGGCCCCGCGCTCCACCTCCGCCCCCTTCCTCCCTCCCCTCTCCCCCGTCCAGACCCGCCTCGCGCCGCCTCCCCGGGAGGTGGCCGGGGCGGAGCTCGCGCCCCTCCTCCGCGGGCCTCCCGTTCCCCCTCTGTCCGCTCGCCGCCGCCGGCGGTCGCCCCCGGCGCTGGCC
>NC_057803.1:750387164-750388067 GCF_018294505.1 Triticum aestivum
GCGGCCCCTAGTCCCGGCTCCTATCCCTTGTCGTGCAGACCTCACCTCGTGGTGCCGTGGTGAGACGGCGTGGAGGCTTCTTGACCATGGTGGCGCAAGTTGGTGGTCGGTTTGGTGGCAGGCTCTGGAGCACCCGAGGTGTAGGTTGGGATCGGGGGAAACCTCTGCCGGCCTGTCCGACACCGACGCGGCGACGCCGGTGGGTGTCGCCGGACCTTCCTGGAGGGCGTCGGGGGCGACCCTCCCTCTCGCCTCGTCGGGTACCGGGGGAAACCCTTGGCAGCAGCGTCGTCTTCGTCACGGTCCCTCTTGAGGTGCTGATTCGTACCGGTGCTTCGGAGCCTTGGAGCTTGGTGGGAGACCCTCGGTGGGCGCAGTGGCCGTGAAGCTTCTTCGTTTCCGTCGATCCGCCGTTGTCGGCATTCTTTTCTTTTGTTGTTTCTCTTTCGTTTTTTTTGGGTGTGATTGTGCTGCTTCCGCCCCAGCACCTATCCTTGGATGTTCGGTTGGTTGCTTTGAAATACAAAGCGGGGGAAACTCTTTTTGGTTATGAGGGGATGATCCCAGTCATCAAAGACGCAGCTGCATTGGCCACCTTGATCGTTACGGAAATTACATGTTGTACAGTGCAGGTAGACACACTTGTGCCGCTTATTTTGAATGAAATGAAAATGAAGTAACGGGCCGGCGTTTGGGCCGGGATACGAGTTTTGAAGGAAGGGAGCCTGAAGTAGAATATAATAGTCATGGTTGAAGATGCTTGCAGATTCGTCAGGTAGTAACCCAATTTTCGAAGTTAGCGCTAGATACATCCAGTTAAGGGACAAGTTTGGGACAAATTTTTTGGGACGGAGAGAGTATCAACCAAGAAATATAAGAGCATCTCCCGCCACGACCGCAACA
>NC_057803.1:750388212-750392132 GCF_018294505.1 Triticum aestivum
TCCATGAGCCTATTTTTCGCCGGTTTGGACCGAAACTGGCGCTGGCGAACCCAGGCCGAACTCGGCGCCTGGGGGCGTCGGGGGACACGTTTTTTGGCGCGAACGGGGATGAGCCCGCCGAGTTAGCGAGATGCCGCTTCATCGTCCTCATTGCCTCGGTTCCCGCAGGAATCAATGCCAAGGCTGCCGCGCTACCGCCGGTCAGCCTCCATTGATGCCTCACGTGCGGCGCAGTGAAGGCACCACCTACCCGCGTCCCTCCCGCTCCCGCCATGCGTCGCCCGACATGCAAGCTCTCGCCTCCCCGCTGCGGCTATAAAAGCCGACCTCCCCGTCGGGCAGCCACACATCGCCTCACATCGCCACACAAAGCAACACACTCCCTCCTTCCCGCCGACGAGCAATGGCTGAGAGGTACCCAGGTGACGGCGAATCGACGAACGGCTTCGGCCGCCGCCATCTCCAAGAGCCGGAGGCGCGCCTCCTCTACAAGGCCGAATATCCAGCGCCCCTGGACATGCGTGTGCCGGGGTCGTGGAAGTTGAGCGCCGGCAACGTCCCAGTGCCACCGGTGCCCGAAGGGGCTGCACGGCGGGTTGATATCGCCCGCATCCACTCGTCGCTGACGGAGGCGCAGCGGAACAAGCCGAGGTACGCCGCCGACAGCCAGACGCTGTGGACGATGTACTTCGAGCGCCGTCACAAAGACCAGATCGCCTCCACCAACGGCATCATCCCTGCGGCCGCCACAACGCCGACGGGTGGCGCGAGTGGTGGGGCATGCCCGGCCGCACCCTCTAGGCCGTCCTCGACCACATCGAGGCCGGCAACATGCTGCGGCTCTAGTACCCGCCTTGGCCGTCCTTCTCTCGCCGCCGTGGCAGCTCCTGGACGCCGCGGCGAATGGAGCCGGGGGCTCCGGCTCGCTCTCCTCCGGTTCGCCGGCACTCCGCCCCGTCAAGTCGGAGCCGAAAGAAACGCCGCTTCGACGCCGCACCCGCAGCGGCGCCCTCGTAATCAACGAGGGTACCAGCCCCTCCCCGCGCTTCCTCCGCCTGGTCCGGCCGAAGCCTAAGCCGGGGCTGCTCCTCGTGAAGCCGGAGCACCCGGACATGGTGGCTCTCGACTACGTGGACTTCCTCAAGTGGGAGAGGGAGGTCTACATCTGCGAGCAGGTGCTCCGCCAGCGCCGGGCGTACGCGGAGCTCCAGGCCCGGCGTCACGGACGCGAGGAGGGCGGCGTCATCGTCCTTGACAGCGACGAGGAGGACGAGGCCGGCCCGTCCAACCCCCCACCGCGCGTCGGCGACCCTGGCCAGGAGTGCAGTAGGGACGGTGGCGGCTCCGGCGCGGCGCGCGATGACGACGACGACAACGACAGCGGCGACTACACCGGTTTCTACAGGCATCTCGGCATGTAGATGGCGGACGGTGGCCGCAGCGTAACAAAGATAAGCGTAGTTTGGCGTAGTTTGCATGTCATCTGCTTTTTTACAAATTTCAATAAAGTATCGCCGAGTTTGTGCCAGATTGCCGAGTTTGTACAAATTTGGATGAAATATCGCCGAGTTCCCGTGATTTTGATGGCGACCTGGGGGCGTCGATTGGGAACGCAGTCGCCCCCACGCGCCAAGGAAGCGCCGGTTGGGCCCCAGACGGCTATTTTTCGACGTCCTGGGGGCCGAACGGCTGGAGATGCTCTAAGATAGTTTTAGCATGACGCAACATGCAGGTAGGGATATGATTCATATCAAACTAGAAAGATAAGCTAGTTTTCATATGACGAAATATGCATGCATTTTGTGCGTGACATTGACACTAGTGCTCAGTGTCAACTTTTGGCTTTGGCAAGTATTGCCTGCCCATTGGCTATGCATACTCATAGTTTTGTAACATGTTGGTTGCCACGTCACTAACTAGAACCTGACTTATAGAGTTGATGTGTATTGTTTAGTGCCCGACGTATCACTACTGGAATCGAATTGTTGCCCTAGGGCCAAATAAGGACGAAAAACACTTGGTAAAAACTCTTGAGAAATACTGTTCAGCCGCCATTAGCGTGAGGAAACATGTTTTTTTTTTGAAAAAAAGTGGAATACCTCCAGCCTCTGCATCAGTTGATGCATGCAGCCATATTATTAGAAGTCGCAATAGAGTTTTAACATCCAAGAAAGCTCAAAATCCGGGCAAAAAAGAGAAAATAAATATGTAAAGTGCCACAACCGGCAATAAAGCGCCACATCCGGCGATAGAAAAAAGGCTACGATGCCTACACACATAGCCTATTATTAACAAGGCATCCAAATCGGCTGAAGATAGCCTGTGCTACCGTCTCCCAGCGGTTGCACCCAATAACCATAGGTCCACTGTAGTCCGCATGAGTGAGTAACGGCCACATACGGATCCAGGCTGTAGCTCTATAGATAACCTGCAAAAAAATGGTGAATGTTGTACCATTAAAAATCATATCATTTCTAGTGTTCCATATAGCCCACAATAAAGCACATATCCCTATCTGAATATGTTTAGCTATGTGTATGTCTACTCCATTATGCCACGTCCCAAATAACGTGTTTATGCTCATTGGACGTTGGATGTTAAAAGCTATATGAATAGATCACCATAACAATTTTGCAAGTAGACACTTGAGAAAGAGGTGTTTAATCGTTTTGTTTTGATCACAAAAATAGCACCTGGGGTTACCAACTCAATTCCTTTTCATCAGATTATCTTTGGTCGAGATGACTCCTTTGTGGACGAACCACATAAAGATCTTGATGCGAAGTGGAACTTTAATCTTCCAGATGTGCAAAGACCTCGACAATGGCCCAGAGTCAATTAAGTCCAAATACATGGATTTCACAGAGAATAGTCGTCCATTTGTGGTTAACTTCCAACAAATTTTATCTGTCTTGTCTGAAAGTTGAACATCCATCAACCTACGGACCAGGTGTAACCAAGTATTCCAACGTTCCCCTACAAGAGATCATCGGAAACATGTTGGTTACCACATCCAAGCCGCCACAGCACGCCACCATGCCTTGCAACCACGTTCTCCACCATTGGGCTGTTGAGAAATACCTACCCTTCAGTTCCGTGTACATCCCCTACACATGGAGCTCATACAAAGGCATGGGGCGACAAGGGATGCAGTCAGTGGTTCGTGTGGTTTCTTCAACAATTGATGTGTTTATTTCCAATTGCCTGCCTGCGTTTCGCAATCAAAGTGTGTTTGTTAATTACAAGCTCCATGTGCGTTGTGGTGATGGGGTTGCCACAAACTTGTGCATGAAGGATAAATAAGTAATGTGGTTTCTTCAACAATCCACATATACCTGATCTGCACATGCTTACAGCTTAGTTGGACTGGACTGGTGTGTGACTGTCAAGCAAGCAGCACTGGATTGCTTGCTTGGTTTCTATACATAGGTTCACCGTCAAGCCGGATGGTTCTTGGAGAGAAACGCCGGATGGTTTGCATTGGTTTGTGGGAGAAATGTAAAAAGGCTAGGCCCGGCCTTGCGTGGTGTGTGCTGCGTGTGGTTGTTGAATCATATATAAACTGAGCTATGTGTTTGATTGATGAAACAAGAAATATTATTATTACTATATCACGAGTGCTTTGTTCAATTATATGGTCATTTGTGATTGCACCGAACTAGATATATAATCATGTGATGTTGCCATTAAGTACAGTACCAAAGAGTTTGAGAAATCTAGTAGCCGTCGTTTGGATAGGTAACTCGTTCCCTGCTTATTTTTTCTACGAGGCTGTATTTAGATGATTGCTACTCCCTCCGTCTCATAATGTAAGACATTTTTTTACATGGGTTGATCCAGCGTTGCTACATAGAGATAAACTGATTCTGTGAGCTGATATACGCGTGGTCGTCTCTCCGGAGCAGACTAGTAGAGAGAGA
>NC_057803.1:750392719-750393186 GCF_018294505.1 Triticum aestivum
CCCGGTCTCGCCGGCCGCACGCGTCCCCCCTCGTCGCCACCCCTCCCTCGCCTGCCCTCCTCGTCCCTGGTCGCCGTCCTCACCGGCCGTCTTTCCCGGCCGCCCTGGTCGCCGGTCCCAGTCCTCGGCGGTCATCCTCGTCACCGGCATCGCCCCATGCAACAGCCCACCCCTGCGGTTGTAGCTTCCATGGCCACCGTTGCAGCTCCGGTGGCGACGACCGGAGCTCACTGGTGTGCTCGCCGCGCGCTCATATCGAGGTTGCAACAAAAAAATCGAGCGCCAGGGGAGATGCCCAGTGCTGCAACCGACGATGGAAAAAGCTACAATCGCTGACGAAAATAGCTTCAACCTGCTATGAAAAGAGTTTCAACTCGTATGACGGAAAACTATGAACGACCAAAGAAAAGCTACAACCGGCGAAGAAAAAAGCTTTATCCGACGACGAAAAAAGCTTCAACCATGGA
>NC_057803.1:750393196-750398337 GCF_018294505.1 Triticum aestivum
CGTAAGCCATGGACGACAAACGAAAAGCTACAACCGGCGGTTACAAAAACTACAACCGGCATTGAAAAAAGCTTCAAACTAATTGTCTTAGCTGTGAATCCCGCCATGGCGATGACGTCGTTTTGCTGCAACCATAGTTGGTTTTGCTACAAACGGCGTTGGAATTTGCTACAACCATTTTCACAGCTACTTGCTGCTGCTCCGCCGAGTTCCCACGCCTGCCCATGGCCATCGTCGCCGCAATGCAGTTCTGGGAGGAAAAAGGTTCAACGGTTGCAGCTACGCGCGTGATGGGTTGCAGCTCAGACGTGGTCGGGTCCGACAAGGGCAGGCAGAGCTCCGGTGGCGCGGATCCGAGAAGATCTGGCCGAGGGCAGCCAGATCGGCTGATTCCCATGGCGGCGGCACCCTGGGAGGTCTCCGGCCGGCGAAGCTTGGCCATGGCAGCAGGGAGAGAGAGAGAGAGGCAATCGACGGGAAGAAGAGAAACAGGAGGGAGAAAACGCACGTGGGCGGGCCCCCCATCCTACGTGTCGCTAGGTGAGTTGCTCGGTACGTTCGAGCGTGGACGCGACCGGCCGAAGCTTTGGCCGGTGCCCCGTCGTGAAACGTTTCCCTTTTTTATGTTGTTTTCTTTGAGTTCGATTTCCTCCAGGTCTTTCTTTCCTTTTTGTTTTATTTTTATTTTGTTACCTTTTTTATACTATATGTTTTTCAAACGGTTATATGAACAATTATTTAGATATGCAAACATTTTTTATACTATAGTTTTTCAGTACATGAACATTTTATTTCATCGTGACCATTTTTTTCTAAATTTCAAACAGTATGATTTTTTATTACAAAAGTACTTGAACATTTTACCTGCTTCTTTCTTATAAATATAAAATGTTTTGCCAAATACATTATTTTTAATACATGATGTTTCCAGATATATGATGGACATATTGATACACGTTGGACGTCTTACTAATACACTCTGAGCTTTTTAAATACACTAGTACAATGCCCGTGCGTTGCCACGGGCCTTTTAATTCTTTATTCTGATTGCACGTATATACATGTATTATTGTATATAACTCGGCGAATTTTAGGCCCCTTCAAACAACACCATGTCGGCAACTTTGTCAAAGGATTCCTTTTGAATGTTGACATAATACATCTCCATCTCTCTCATACTTTGCAAAAATAAGCATATATAAAAATTCATATTATATATTGTCATATCCAACAAGTATTACAGAAGAACCATTATTTGTACATATCTCTTCCAATTGTGTAAGACTTCAATGAGTTTTCGGTCCGCCCATCATAAAGCTTTGTGAGTTGACACTTTCAAAGCATCATCCGAAGCCATAGTTCTTATTTCCAATCTATAAAAGGGAATATATAAACACATATTAAAAAAAATCAGATAAGCCCATATACAATATATATTCATTTGTCAGGTGCTCTCTTTGAGCAAGTGATATTTCTCTCACGGCAAACAATTATTTTCCCCTAAAAAACACAAACGGCAGCTCATTTTCTTCTCATCTTATAATAAACAAAACAGTTCACTCTCTGACTCTCACCGCACAGCACATGCACATCTCATTCCCCCGACTTGCTCTCCACGTCACGGCGTCGACGCCGCCATCTCTCCCCACCACGGCTTTTTGCTGCCGCCTTCCCTCGATGCCATGTCATTCAACCTGCACCTTCCTCTCACCACAATCTCTCCTTCCCTCCACTGTGTCGCCCGCCCACTTCTCTCCTCTCCACGACATCCCAGCCCAATACCCGGTGCCAAGGAATGCACATCGTCGTAGCTGAGGGCGACCACCACAGTGTGTTTTGCTGCCAAGTTATATGAAATGATATATATCATGTGATCATTTTGCCTCTTTTAAAATAAAAAGGAGTGTTGTCGAGGTATGTGCCCGCGAGTTGCCACAACACCAA
Organism: Triticum aestivum; assembly: GCF_018294505.1. Classification (NCBI taxonomy): domain Eukaryota; kingdom Viridiplantae; phylum Streptophyta; class Magnoliopsida; order Poales; family Poaceae; genus Triticum; species Triticum aestivum. The sequence continues at coordinate 750,395,141 of NC_057803.1, forward strand.
ACTTTATTGTGGCAATAAGAGAAGCATAAGAGGACAAATCCACGAGAAAATGAAATAACCAAAAAAAGATTATGTTTTGGTTACGAAGCATAGACAGGGTCATCCACGAGGTTCCCCACACCGCCTTGCTCTCCATGGTAACTATCTATCAGCTCGAACCAGACAACCGGCATTCAGCAGATCATGGATCTAGTGTGGGTTAACTCCCTCATTGTGATAAAAAAAAGGTACGGACCACTCCTTTGCCGTGCACTCTTCATTATTCACATTCTCCTTTCATTCACCCCTCTGCATCAAGTGCCGGCAGAAATAGTGGCAACGGAGCAGCTGCGGATTCTTTCCATATCTGAGCACAATAAGATGGCCCTCAACCAGATTTGATTGGACTTGACACCCATGATTAGAAGGCTATCATCAACTTACTCACCAAGGTACCATCTGATGACAACAACATAATAAAATTCATTGCTTGCCGAGCTATGTCCCGTAACAATTTCCTGACAAGCACTCAATCACAAGGACAAGTCAAGACATAACAACATACACTAGTAGAAAAACACCTATTAGTCCCGGTTCGTAAGGGCCTTTAGTCCCGGTTCATGAACCGGGACTAATGGGTCGTTACTAATACCTCCACCAATTAGTCCCGGTTCGAACACGAACCGGGAGAGATGTGCCTCCACGTGGCCGGTCCGCCGAGCCCAGTCAGGGAGGCCTTTGGTCCCGGTTGGTGGCTCCAACCGGGACCAAAAGTCCATGTTTTTTTAGAAAAGCGGTTGTTCTAGGGGTTTTGGGGGTTATTTTTAGGTTGTTATTAGCTAGCTAATAGAGAGAAGTGTCCTCTCTTATATCTTCGTCCTTGGTTTATCAATGTTGCTGCTATGTTCATTTCACCCGATGATATAACATGCTCATGCATGCTCGCATCATACATCATCATATATAATAACAAGTCCTACTAATCATGCATCATCATACAACTTTTACTCGTTATTAATAATAAGTCATACGATCATCATCCTCATAGTCATCGAACCCAACCCTACATAATTGTTCTTAGCACATGATCATCAGTATCAGGTAGGACCTAAACACCCTTAAGGTAAAATAGCATAAAACAATATAGACCCTGACTCTCCATTATGAAGAATGGCGATCATCCTGTCTCCAATTCTTGCCCTTTGCTGCTTTTTGCTTCCAAGAAGCTCCTTGTGACTGTCCATACATTTTTTCCATTCTTTGTTTGTCATGTCTCCACTTCTTTTAGAAATTCGGTATGGACAGTTGAGATTCGTAGGATAACCTGGATATATGTTCAAAACATGAAGGCTGCCATTCTCATACATCAAATGAGGCACACAATCCTCTGGGATTCTCTGTTGAAAAACATAGTAATAACTTCTTAGTTAGCAATGATGTACTAGTTTTAGAAGTATGCAAAAAGATGCACGAGTGTCGTAATAGTAAAAAATCTTACCAGGGTATCTCCATTGTAGTTACCGTAGTTCAACACGTGCACTAGTGGCACATATTGACCATAATGTTGAGGAGTTCGATTGTAGATATTGTAATTCTCAAGATCTCTACAAAATGCTATCAGATGATTTTTTTTTCCTTATAAGTTAATTCGAAGCCATCGGTGTAGTGGGTTTTGTCTACCATCTTCCACACATTCTTTGAACAATCAAAATAAGCTATCAATGGAAATAAGCTGTCAACTATTTTGAAATAAACAATATAAATTACTTAATAACTATGTTAAGCTCACATGGGGGAAGAATTGGAGGTGTATCCACAAGGACCCAAATCGAAGGTCTCTTTTGCTTGATTGCAGGATCATCAAGATCCATGGTGACAAGCATACCCTCATCAAGACCATACATCTTGCAAAGTGCTTCCCAATTTTTGCAACCAAAATGGGTTACACTCTGAGCATTGTACATCTTTACTTGAAAATCCACACCATGATGGGTATTTAGGATATTTTTTTTGGTTTCGAAACTTTCATGGTCTTCAAAACCCATCCTCTCCAAGACATAGCGTCTTGCAAAGCATGGGATAAGCTAGTCGAATTGGAAAAGATGAAAAATATTGTCATAATTAAAATAGTTGAAGTCATGATTAATTACGAAAAAAACTATTGTCGTCGTTGCGTACCGTATGAACATCGAAGGTCTCGTCGAGCTTAATGCTAAAGCGCTGATCTTCGTCCAGCTCAATGAACCTGTTGCAGATACCTCGGTCGTCGTGGCACCAGTCGCACAGCCCCGGGCGGTTTTCGTCGTCCGAGTACGACATTTCCGGCCTATGTTCATAATTCAAATGAAGGAGAACTTATCCAATATGAGCATTCAATTATAAGCAAAACCAAATCATAAAATAAGCAAAACCAAATCATAAAATAAAGTAGTATTCAAATTAGCATGATTCAATAATTATAAGCAAAAGTACACATCATCTCTTGGTGTTCGTACATCGTCGAATATTATCACTAATATAGCATCACTAATACAACTAGAACCGTAGCGCCCGACGGGTATCGACGCGGGCGGTGGACACCCAAAGATAAGGAACCATCACAGGATCATAGCTCCAGTGAGATCCCTGAAGAACGTGCCAGGTATTGTCGAATCCGCCCTCCAATGCAACCATGTAGCGACGGACGTGCTCGTCCTCCTCGCTGACACGGTGACGTACCACCTCCGCGGTGTCCGGAAGCCTCGGCACCGTGACTGGCCCACGCGACCGCCACCAAACAAGGATCGGGTCAACAACGGGCTGCCTCCTCACCAACCTACGTCCCCCGGAAGGTAGCACCTCCCAATACCAGCCCGGCGGAGCCCAGTCCCGAACATGGCCCTGATCAAGCAAGCCTTCACCGCCGAGTCGACGACGACGAGGATGCGGGATAGGCATCGCCGATGTCGATGCGGGAACTACTTCTATATATAGTTAAATAAAGTAGTTTTATTAAATAAATCAACTAGTTCAACTACTAAGCACTTACTACAAATAAATAAAGTAGTACTTACTAAAAACAAACTACTTCTATATATAGTAAAATAAAGTAGTTTATTAAATCAAACTAAAAATAAACTTGTTTAACTATAGTTCTATTATTTTCCTAACTACAAATAAACTACTTTCTCTTCTTATTTTTTTCCTTTTTCCTCTATTCTAAATATGAACATATTCAT
>NC_057803.1:750398347-750398848 GCF_018294505.1 Triticum aestivum
TGAACAAAATTTGACATATTCGATCTTTGCATATATATGAACACATATACAAACATGCATATATATGAACATACAAACATCTTTTCATAAAAAATCTATTAACAGAGAAAAAATCTAACAAAATATGAACAAATTAATTACACAATATGAAAAAAATATCTGACAGAAAAATCTATGAACTACACATCTAAATTACTACACATCTAACAAAAAAATCTATGAAACTACAAAAAATCTAACAAAAAAATTACTTGCTCACGGCGACGGCGTGTTGGGGACGGCGACGGCGACAGTGAGGTGCGGCGCGGGGCGGGGCGGCGCGGTGACAGTCGACGGTGAGGCGACGATGAGGTTCGGATGTAACTTTTCGAGTAGATGATTTTTCATATAAAAACTTTTTCATCCGAGTTTGTATGCAAAAATTATGCCCATTTTTACAAATTCTTGAGAGATTTTGCAAAAAAGTCGGAAATTCATGTTTGTAAATTTTGCTAACAACTG
>NC_057803.1:750399104-750401118 GCF_018294505.1 Triticum aestivum
GGCCAAATCAGTAATGGCACACCGTGGGACGGTGCGCCATTACTAGTTCAAACTAGTAATGGCGCACCACTCCTACGGTGCGCCATTAGTAGTTTTGAATAAATTAAAAAAAAATTACTAATGGCGCACCGCGGGATGTGGTGCGCCATTAGTATTTGCACACTAATGGCGCACCAGCACATGATGCACCATTAGTATTTACTAATGGCGCACCATATGTATAGTGCGCCATTAGTGTCCATTCCATCTATAGCCCTTTTCCTCGTAGTGCACGCCGGAATCATGCGCATTGGCGCCTCCAGTTCGACACGGTGATCAGCATGTTCGGCCTCTACGGCCACGTAGACGCCAAGGCGGTTCAGCGCTCCAACGTTCCCAAGTGGGAGATGGCAGACCCCATCATCGTTCACTGGCTCAACACCACTCTCTCGTCGGAGCTGCTTGATGTTGTGATGTAGGGGGAGGACACGGCTCTCACCGTCTGGACGGCGATCGACGCCTTGTTCCGGGACAACCAGCTAGCTCGGGCGGTCTACATAGATGCGGAGTACCACGCCATCGTGCAAGGCTACATGACGATCATGTAGTACTGCGTAAGGTGAAGACCTACGCCGATAAGCTGGGCGACCTCGGTAGCCCGTGACAGAGACCCAGCAGGACTTCCAGCTCCTAAGTGGGCTCGGTCGACCGTACCATGGTGTGATTCCGCACATCACCGCCCGCACGCCATTGCACTCCTTCCTGCAGGCTCGCTCTTTTCTTCCCCTGGAGGAGCACCGCGCCGATTGCTCGGCGCGCCAACAGGGCGCCCACGCACTCAGTTACTGGCCAGGGCGTCACTCCGACCGCACCTACACCTACACCGCCTGCAGACCCGCAGCTGGGCGTGGGCGTGGACGCCAACGCCGGCACGGCACAGGTAACGGCGCCGGCTCCAGTACTGCTCCACCGCCGTCTGCACTCTACTCATGTTGACTCTCCATTTTTTTAAAGGAAAACTATTTTGTTGTGTTGGCGAATTCATAGAGCCCCCTAACCATCTTGTACTGGTATATGCACAATTGGTTATTGTCTCCGCTGGTATATTTAAATATATGCAACTCATAGGTTCTCGATATTTTATGCTATCCAACCTCATATTTAAAATTCATCGACATGCATGATTCATTGTGCAATGTCCTCAAAAAAAAAGTAATGTCTGAACATGAGCAATACCCCCACCCCTCCCCAAGTTTAGATCTAAATATTCGGCCCTACAATTCCAAATTGAAATGGATTGTGCAGAACACCATCGTTTTGATGACCATAGAAATTAATTCGGGAATCATCCCGATAGCCACATGGTGGTGAGCACACCTATAGGATCCCCACCAGAATACCATGCCCAGACCCTCTGTATTCGCTAGAAATTGGTACCCATTCGTTCAGCATAAATTCTCACCACACTCACCTCATCAGTAGATCGCACAAGCACACTGTCACCACCAGAGCTCCCTTTGATGCCATACTGTCATTTCGAAGGGTCCACCCTATGCCGGTCACTGCTACGAAAGCTTCCATACTGCTAACGGCCGCCACCAGAGCCGCCCCAATGCTGGACTCCTCCACTGGAGCTCCCTTCAGTGCTGCAACTGGCTTGTCGAACTGGTGGAAGCGGACTTAGAGTTTGCCAAATTTAGACAACATATTGTATGCAGTATAATAGTGAACTACTTTTATTTTGAATATTAAATGGTGAAAAAACGTCTTGTTATTTGGAGAGATACTCTAGTATCGTTTTGAAGTAGGAGAGTGAAATTTCATAACAAGGAGCCTAAATTGAAGTGCTGGTTCGGTATATGCACCAGCTAGCACACTTAGTAGGACAGTGGGCCAAAATTAGGCCAAGGCTGTCATCACGTTATGGTTGTTGGCTTGTTGCTATGTTGGACCACGTGACATAGCTACCTACTTGGCCATGTGCACATCTCCATGAGGCAGTAATATGGTTTGTACGAACCATGAACAAAACGTG
>NC_057803.1:750791187-750911187 GCF_018294505.1 Triticum aestivum
TACGTTCTCTGACGTTCATTTATAGTCCATGTGTATTCATTAACGGTGTTTGGGTCAATGAACCCAATGCCAAAGCGTCCACCTTTTCTCATTTCATATATCTTCATCCTGCATAATACCACAGAAAAGAATATAATGAGGATAATTACAGGTAATGATTGATCAAAAGGATCACTACAGCTAGCTTGAGACTTAAATTATAGAAACAAATCACTTACAGACAATAGCAACTGACGATAGATTTGTCGAATGCGTCTTGATTGTATAACTGAAACAGTTCTAAATACTCAACGGACACATCTTTCTCATGGAAGTAATGGTCCTGCTTGACATTCACCATGAGGGACAATCGATCTGAAATCTTGGTAATGTTCATGTACCATTGATGCAATTCATACATTCTCGTTGGGAGGTTCTTGACCTTGTCTGGCGCGACCAAAGGTTGGCCCCGGACATATTTCCGTTTTATTTCATCCTCTCTAAGCAAAGGCATGGGCTCGATCTCGAGGAGTTGTCCAACAGTGATGTTGAGAACTTCAGCCTGCATTATATGCTCCTCCGTTATTACCACATTGCCCACCTCGGGAACGTGCACTGTTTGCCCACAATAATATTGGGCGCGCGTACTGTCACCTGTTGTTGGCACAACAAGCGAGGGGATCGATTGCGCCACCTGTTCTCCCAGCTGGGGAATGGTTTTCCCGCATTTTTTGATAGCTGCTTCTTGTTTGCTCGATCCCGATGTAGACGTGCTCGCCTCCCTTTGTAGACGTGCTTGATATAACTTCCTGATTTAGCGCTCATAGTCTGTGTCAACAGGCTTGGGAGCTGGTGGTTGAGCTATACGAATGAAGTGGTCAATCGTTTCCTCAGGCACTTTCTCCATTGGCGGCGTTGGCGGTTTCGGTGCAAAATGGGCTTCCACCTCGGCCTTCGATATGGCTGTGAGTTCCTCCTCGGTCCTGTCATAAGACCTCTGCGAAAGAGGCTTGAGGCTTGGACCATATTTATATCGCTTGCCTCCGCCTGTACTTCCTGTAATACCTTGACTCGTACCTCTACGCACCATAGCTGCGGGGTGTCTCTTCTGCGATTGCTGAGGCGGCGGAGACGGCTGACGAGGCTGAGTTGGACGAGGAGGAGTGGCCTGAAGCTGTGCCAGACTTGAAGGAGGAGTGGCCTGAGGTTGTGCCGGACTTGGAGGAGGAGTGGACGTCTGACGCTTGGCGGACTTGGAGGAGGAGGAGTGGCCTGACACTTTGCCGGACTTGGAGGAGGAGTGGCCTGACACTTTGCCGGACTTGGTGGACTTGCAGGAGCGGGAGTCTGCTGACTCGGTGGCGGACTTCGACGAGGAGTCGGCTGACGCAGTGTCGGTGGCCTTCGAAAGATGATGCAATCCTTTTTCCATAGGATGATACGATGTTTGGCCTCTCCGAGAAAGTGCTCGCCGTCACCTCCAGGAATGTCAAGCTCTAGGTCCGAATATAGGTCCAGCACCTCATCAACCAAGACACGAGCATAGCCCGCTGGAATCGGGTTGCAATGCAAGGTTGCCCTGGGGGGATTTGTAAAAGCAAGGGCGTCCGCCACCTTAATGGGTATGTTCTTCATCTTGACATGTAGCTCGCAATTAGTGTTCTCCGTGATGTCATCCACAGGGTATCTATCCAGCATTGCGGAGTCCGGGGCGGAACCCACGCTGCTTCTCGGCATGGATGGGGCGGTGCTATCCAATGCTGGATCATTCGCTAGATGCTGCTGAGACCCCCTTTGCTGGGTAAGTGAGTCGATCTGCTCCTGCTGCCGCTGGAATTTGACTGCCAATTCCGCTTGACTAGCTTCTAGGCCTTGAAGGCGTTTATAGTCCCGCTTCCTCTGCTCCTCCTCCATCTTCCTCTTCTTCTCCTCCGCAATCTTCTTTCTCGCACGGGTTCTGTAGTCGATGTTCCATTCTGAGAACCCCTCATACCACGGCATAGCGCCCTTGCCTCGTGTTCTTCCCGGGTGTTCAGGATTTCCCAGGGCACGCGTAAGCTCGTCGTTCTCTCTGTTGGGCTGGAACACCCCCGATCGTGCCTCTTCTATTGCAACAAGTATCGCATCGTCGGCTCCATTTAGACTTGCCCTCGTCGAGACATTGCCTATCTCCGGGTCCAACACCCCCCCCCATGCGCATAGAACCAAGTCCTGACCCTGGGGGGCCAGCTCTTAGTAACCGGAGTGACACCTGCATCCTCCATCTCTTTCTCAGACTTATCCCACTTAGGCATTGCCACCGCATAGCCACCTAGCCCCAGCTTATGGAACTTATCCTTTTTTCGGCATTCTTCTTGTTTATTCTCGACCGTTCCTTAGCTAATTCCGAATCCTTGAATTTCACGAAATCGTCCCAATGAGCACGTTGGTTCTCTAGTGTTCCCTTGAATACTGGAGTCTTCCTTCCTCCCTTGACGTACTTGTTCCATTCACGATTCTTGTGGTTCTTGAATGCAGTCGCCATCATTATAAGAGCAGCCTCCTTGACTTTCTGCACATCTGCTTCTGTGAAATGATCTGGTAGGGTGAAATGTTGCATGAGAGTATCCCAAAGCAGATCTTTTTGATTCTTGTCGACAAAAGTAACATCTGGACGTGGCTTTGCTGGCTCTCTCCATTCTTGAAGTTTGATCGGGAGTTGGTCCTTCACAAGAACTCCGCACTGACGAACGAACTTGTACGCAACCTTCTTAGGTGCTAATGGTTTGCCAGTAGGGCTGCATGCCTCGATATTGTATTTTACGCCCTGCTTCAACTTTTTGTTCGGGCCTCGTTTCGTCATTTTGCCTGAAGATTTGCTCGATCCGGATGGCTGAAAGAACAAAGATTGATTCGTTAATATATCTTCAAGTCATTTAAAACATGTGATGATCACCAGATGCCTGCTTATATAAATATATATACCTCGCCGGTCTTTGTTGTTTCAGGATCAACATGTTCTTCGTCATCGTCATAATAGTAGTTCATGACTTCATCATTTTGGTCGTCGCGATCGAATATCATATCACCCTCTCCGGTGTTGTTTAGAAATTCGGAGCCGTCATAATCTTCTTCAGTCTGATCATCATCTGGCCCACGTATCATATCGAACATGGTCTGTTCTCCCTCTCTGTCGGTATTGTCTGCCATAACTTTTATTTAACTAATCCAAAAGAAATATAAAACAATTTAGTATTCAAATTACATTGTCTAGAATAATAGATATAATCTCGAATACATCGTCTCGAATAATATATAATATTGAATAGTACATCACTGGCTATTAGCTAATAAAGATCAAATACAACAGAAGAATCTAGGACACTCGCGGTTCCTGCGGCGCGGGCGGTGGACACCCAAAGAGAAGGAACCCTCACAGGATCATAACTGAAGTGAGATCCCCAAAGAAACTGCCAGGTATTGGAGAACCTGCCGCCCTCTAACGCAACCATGTAGCGATGGACATGCTCGTCCTCCTCCCTGACACGGCGACGTACCACCTCCGGCGGGGCCGGGTCCCTCCGCACAGAAACTGGCCCACGCGAACGCCACCAAACGAGATCAGGGTCAACGACGGGACCCGGGGCCGGGTTCCTCATCAAGCGGCGCGCCCCTCCAGGCAGCACCTCCCAGTGCCAGCCCGGCGGAGCCCAGTCCCGGACATGGGTCGGCTGGACGTCGTCGCGGACGGGTCGACGGCGAGGATGCGGGCCGGGCATCGTCGAGAACAAATACTAGCTATATGCATGCAAAAAGTAACATTTTTTTAATGATTGGATTTTGATAACTAAATTTCTAGCATTTCTATATAACTAACATTTCTATAACATTTCTAACAATGCTATATATAACTAACATTTCTATAACATTTCTAAAACTTCTATAACTAAAAAACAGAAAAAAAAATTATAACATTTCTATATATTTAACTAACATTTTTATAACTATTTCTATAACTAAAAAACAGAAAAATTTCTAACAATTCTAACTTTTTTATAACTATTTCTATAACTAAAAAACAGAAAAATTTCTAACAATTCTAACATTTCTAACTATTCTAACAATTCTAACATTTCTAACTACTTCTAAAAAACAGAAAAATGTCTAACAATTTCTAAAAAACAGAAAAATCTATAACTAAAAATGTGTGTGTGTGTGCGCGCGCTCACCGGCCGGCGAGGCGAGAGGCGACGGGGGGCGGCGATGGGGGGCGCGCGGCGACGCGGACGGCGACGGGCGCGGCGACGACGGGGACGGGGACGTACGGGCCGGGGCGGCGACGACGACGGGGACGGTGACGACGCGGCCGGGACGGGGCGGCGGTGACGCCGGGGATGACGGGGACGGGACGACGGGGCGGCGACGACGGGGCCTGGGCGGCGACGGGCCGGGGCGGCGACGAGGGATATGGAGACGGTGGGGGCGGCGGGCGACGGTGCAGAGGAGAAGAAGCAGAGGGAGAGATGAGAAACTGACGAAATTTTGAAGTGTTTTCTTATATAGAAGGCACCTTTAGTACCGGTTGGAGCCACCAACCGGTACTAAAGGTCTGTTTTGGCTAGCCCAAGCGGCGGGAAGCGACCCCCTTTAGTACCGGTTGGTGGCTCCAACCGGTACTAAAGGCCCCCCCTTTAGTACCGGTTGGAGCCATGACCCGGTACTAAAGGGTGTGCGCTGCCAGGCGAGGGGCACAAAAGTTTAGTCCCACCTCGCTAGCCAAGGGGCACTCGCACCTGCTTATAAGCCCCGCCGTCGCTGCTGTCCCGAGCTCCTCTCTTAAGCAGGCCTTCTGGGCCTACCTCTTCTGTGATGCCCTGTTGGGCCTACTGGGCTAGCGGGCCTGCATCCTGGCCCAACTTGAATTTGGGTTTCTAGTCGTATGCAGGCCGCTGTGGCCCAGTAGGTGGGCTTTTTTTCTTATTTTTTTGCTTTATTTATTTTTGTGAATAACTTAACTTTGAAAATAGATTTTTCAGTGATTCTTTTTTCTTATGTTTAATATTAGTGTGTTTTATCATTATATTCAATTTGGTAATGCTTAGGTTATTTAAAAAATGAAATGCCTTTGTAACGGATGAGTTTTCGTCCGAAATCCTGATACTTCGAAACAAATTGTCCATTTTGTACACGAAGTGCATCCAGTTTTTGCGGTAACCCTCTCGACTTTTTTGCACATGTTATGTGGGTGAAACTATGATACCATGCCAACTTTCAACCTTTTCAGAGTTCATTTGAAATGCTTTTCAATTTCAGGGTCATTTAGCTGAAAAAAATCAGTAAATGCATGAAAGAATTTGCTTGCACATAAAATTTCTTCGCGTTTCAAATGCCAAAACACATAGCTACCCTAACTATTACAGACATTCCCTCCTGGGTGTGAAACACAGAAGAAAGTGATGATAGTGAAGCCGATCACATCCCAGATCTTTGGGTGTGAAACTTTTTCTTCGCGTGTGTCCCTTTGCGCCGTAACCATGGAAAATCTTCATCATTTAACGGGATGCTCGGGTCAATATTCACTGTGAATGGAGAAATTTCATCAAACTTTTCATAATATTCTGACTTGTCTGTCTTGTCATCCACTCCCACGATGTTTTTCTTCCCAGAAAGAACTATGTGCCGCTTTGGCTCATCGTACGATGCATTCGCTTCCTTATCTTTTCTTTTTCTTGGCTTGGTAGACATGTCCTTCATATAGAAAACTTGTGCCACATCATTGGCTAGGACGAATGGTTCGTCTGCATACGCAAGATTGTTGAGATCCACTGTTGTCATTCCGTACTGCGGGTCTTCCGTTACCCCGCCTCGTGTCATATTGACCCATTTGCACCGAAACAAAGGGACCTTTAAACCACATCGATAGTCAAGTTCCCATATGTCCTGTATATAACCATAATATGTTTCCTTTCCCGTCTTGGTTTCTGCATCAAAGCGGACACCACTGTTTTGGTTGGTGCTCTTCTTATCTTGGGCGATCGTGTAAAATGTATTACCATTTATCTCGTACCCTTTGAAAGTCATTATATTCGAAGATGGTAACTGGGACAACAAGTACAGGTCATCTTCAATAGAGGTGTCATGCATGGTACGTGTCTGCAACCAGCTGGCGAAACTCCTGGTTTGTTCACGTGTAATCCAGTCATCAGACCGCTCCGGGTGTTTGGAGCGTAGCAAATTCTTGTGTTCATCCATATACGGAGCCACCAAGGTGGAATTCTTTAGAACTGTGTAGTGTGCTTTAGTGAGAGAATGTCCATCCATACATATTATTTGTTCCCCTTCTAGCGTGCCTTTTCCATCCAGTCTGCCCTTATGCCGCGATTCAGGAACACCAATCGGCTTAAGGTCAGGAATAAAGTCAATACAAAACTCAATGCCCTCCTCATTTTGATGGCCCTTGGAGATGCTTCCTTCTGGCCTAGCACGGTTATGAACATATTTCTTTAAGACTCCCATGAACCTCTCAAAGGGGAACATATTGTGTAGAAATACAGGACCCAAAACGTTAATCTCTTCGCATAGGTGAACTAGGACGTGCGTCATGATGTTGAAGAAGGATGGTGGGAACACCAACTCGAAACTGACAAGACATTGCACCAAATCATTCTGTAACCTTGGTATGATTTCTGGATCGATTACCTTCTGAGAGATTGCATTGAGAAATGCGCATAGCTTCACAATGGCTAATCGAACGTTTTCCGGTAGAAGCCCCCTCAATGCAACCGGAAGCAGTTGCGCCATAATCACGTGGCAGTCATGAGACTTTAGGTTCTGGAACTTTTTCTCTGCCAAGTTTATTATTCCCTTTATATTCGACGAGAAGCCAGACGGTACCTTAATACTGAGCAGGCATTCAAAGAAGATTTCCTTCCCTTCTTTGGTAAGAGCGTAGCTTGCATGACCCTGATGTATGCCGTCTTCTCCGTGCATACGTTGCTGGTCCTCCCGTGCCTCAGGTGTATCTTTTGTCTTCCCATACACGCCCAAGAAGCCAAGCAGGGTCACGCAAAGATTCTTCGTCACGTGCATCACGTCGATTGCGGAGCGGACCTCTAGGTCTTTCCAATATGGCAGGTCCCAAAATATAGATTTCTTCTTCCACATGGGTGCGCGTCCGTCAGCGTCCTTCGGAACAGGTTGTCCGCCAGGACCCTTTCCAAATATCACCTTCAAATCCTTGACCATATCATGTACATCAGCACCAGTACGGTGGCGAGGCTTCATACGGTGATCCGCCTCACCTTTGAAATGCTTGCCTTTCTTTCTTACGGGATGCCTGCTTGGAAGAAATCGACGATGTCCCAGGTACACATTCTTCTTACAACTATTCAAATATATACTGTCGGTATCATCCAAACAGTGCGTGCATCCGCGGTATCCCTTGTTTGTCTGTCCTGAAAGGTTACTGAGAGCAGGCCAATCATTGATGGTCACGAACAGCAATGCCTTTAGGTCAAATTCCTCCCCCATGTGCTCATCCCACGCACGTACACCTGTTCCATTCCACAGTTGTAAGAGTTCTTCAACTAATGGCCTTAGGTACACATCAATGTCGTTGCCGGGTTGCTTAGGGCCTTGGATGAGCACTGGCATCATAATGAACTTCCGCTTCATACACAACCAAGGAGGAAGGTTATACAAACATAGAGTCACAGGTCAGGTGTTATGGTTGCTGCTCTGCTCCCCAAAAGATTAATGCCATCTGCGCTTAGACCAAACCATACGCTCCTTGCGTCATCTGCAAACTCCTTCCCGTACTTTCTTTCGATTTTTCTCCACTGCGACCGGTCAGCGGGTACTCTCAACTTTCCATCTTTCTTACGGTCTTCTCTGTGCCATCGCATCGCCTTGTCATGCTCTTTGTTTTGGAACAAACGTTTCAACCGTGGTATTATAGGAGAATACCACATCACCTTGGCAGGAATCTTCTTCCTGGGGCGCTCACCCTCGACATCACCAGGCTCATCGCGACTGATCTTATAGCGCAATGCACCACATACCGGGCAAGCGTTCAAATCCTCGTACTCACCGCGGTAGAGGATGCAATCATTAGGGCATGCATGTATCTTCTGCACCTCTAACCCTAGAGGGCAGACAGCCTTCTTTGCTTCGTACGTACTCTCGGGCAATTCGTTGTCCTTTGGAAGCATATCACTTATCATTACCAGCAACTTTCCAAATCCCTTGTTAGATACACCATTCTCTGCCTTCCATTGCAGCAATTCCAGTGTGGTGCCCAGCTTTTTCTTGTCACCTATGCAATTCAGGTACAACAATTTTTTGTGATCCTCTTACATGCGCTGCAACTTCTTCTTCTCCAAATCACTTGCGCAGTTTCTCTTTGCATCGGCAATGGCCCGACCTAGATCATCAACGGGCTCATCTGATGCCTCTTCTTCAGCTTCTTCCCGCATTGCCGGCTCAGCTTCTTCCCGCATTACCGGCTCAGCTTCTTCCCCCATTGTTGTATCATCGTATTCAGGGAACCCATGGCCAGGATAGATGTCGTCGTCCTCTTCTTCTTCATTGTATTCCATCATAACCCCTCTTTCTCCGTGCTTGGTCCAAACATTATAGTGGGGCATGAAACCGGAGTCAAATAGGTGGATGTGAATGGTTCTTGACGTAGAGTAATTGCGACCATTCTCACAGCCAGCACATGGACACGGCATAAAACCATCCGCCCGCTTGTTTGCTTCAGCCGCAAGCAGAAAAGTATGCACGCCCTCAACGAACTGGGGAGAGCATCGGTCATCGTACATCCATTGCCGGCTCATCTTCATTACACAACACCGAATAGACCAAATTAATACAAGTTCATACATAAAGTTCATACAACACTTAAATGCAACAAACAAATAACTCTCTAGCTAAAGCATTTAAATGCAACAACAAATGCGAGCAAGATCGCAACTAAGGTAACAATTGATCCAACAGCATAATGATACCAAGCCTCACTATCGATGGCATATTTTCTAATCTTTCTAATCTTCAAGCGCATTTTCTCCATCTTGATCTTGTGATCATCGACGACATCGGCAACATGCAACTCCAATTCCATCTTCTCCCCCTCAATTCTTTTCAATTTTTCTTTCAAGTACTCGTTTTCTCTTTCAACTAAATTTAACCTCTCGACAATAGGGTCGGTTGGAATTTTCGCTTCACATACCTCCTAGATAAAAATATCTATGTCAACTTGATGGGCATAATTTTTCATAAACACGAAATGTAACAAATAGTTTTAAAAGAGAATATACCACATCCGAATCATAACAAGGACGAGGGCCGATGGGGACGGATATCAAAACCATGGCACTATGTATAACAAACCACATACGGGTAAGATAATTATTACATGATTAACTATATATCCAAATCACACAAACATCAATTTTTTATATAAAATTTCATGAACAAGAGGCTCACCACAAGGTGGTGCCGGCGACGGGACGGTGCGGGCGATCGACGGTGGTTACGACGGAGATTTAGAAGGCACTAAGTAAACCACACCTACATATGCAAACTAAGTGTTATTTTTGACCTCAAATTGCATATAAATCAAATACTAGCACATATATATATTTCCTCCCAAATTACTAAACTCACAAATTAATAACTATATAAAGCATTGCAAGAGCTAATCTAGCAATGAGAGATGAAAGGACAAAGTTGCTAACCTTTGTGATCACTTGAATGGATGGGGGCCTTCAAATCTTGACAAATTTTGGGCAAAATGTGGGATGAGCTCGAGGGGAAGAGGAAGAACAGAGAGGAGAGGAGAGGGGAAAGGGGGAAGAACAGAGCGAGCTGGACGAAGGGTTTATATGCAGGAGGACCTATAGTACCGGTTCGTGCCACGAACCGGTACTAAAGGTGCTGGAGGGGGCCCAGACTGACAACATCCTGCCACCACCCTCATTAGTACCGGTTCGTGGCACGAACCGGTGCTAAAGTTTCGCCACGAAACGGTACTAATGAGAGCGGCCCGGCTAGCCATTGGAACCGGCACTAATGTACACATTAGTGCCGACTCTAATTCAAACCGGCACTAATGTGCTTCACGTTTGACCCTTTTTCTACTAGTGTCATATCCAACACCATATCATGGACGCGACATCCAATTATGGTTCCATGATGCATTTGCTTGCTTAAATACCAGGAATCCTCTACCGGCATTATCATGCTTTTGTTCACCAGCTCGTTGAAATACCTCTCACCAATCTCAAACAGTCCTACCCCTTGTTCCTCATGGATAAAACCTTCACCGATCCACTTCCATATCAAACTATCTTTTTCAATCAGATAGTCTTCAGGATAGATGCTCAGATACAATAAGCAAGTCTTGAGGTGACAAGGTAGCTCATAATAGCTAAATAAAAGTATTTTTCTCGTGTTCTCCACGTCTTTATTTTCTTCATGTCCAAAACCAATTGAAGTGTATACCTTGGACTAAAACTCTACAGGTTTACTAGCAAGCAAACTAGCAAATGTGATGATAGCCAATGGTACACCACCACATTTATGTAAAATTTTATCATATACCTCTGCTGGCAGATGATTAGGCCCTTCTATTGCACCACAAGATAATCTTCTATGAAATAAATCCTTGGATAAATCAAGAGAAAGTGGTTGTAGCTTGTATACTTCACTGGCCGTTGTGGCGACTTCGAGTATATGAGTAGTTGTGATTATCCTGCTTCCACAATTGTTACACACCAATATCTTTAGCGCAGAGTATATATCAAATTAGTGGAAATATTTTATAAGGTCCCTAAGTATTCAAAATATCTGTAAAAAGAGGGTGCATGCATGTCAGCCAATATGTTGAGGAATCTAAAGTTACATTGTTGACTCAGGACAAGGAGGGGTCCAGGAGAGAGACATGTATGCATGAACAGAGTTTAATTCCATTTCATCGTCCAGAATTCTAGTTTTGGTTAACAACATTTCCAAATCTAGATACTTTCAGTTATTAGATATATTTTTGAATTGACACGAATTATAAGAAGTTCTAGAATATCAACACCGGCAACGATTCGAGGGTAAGTCGCAACCCAAATTATAGCAAAGAAGATATGAAAACTTGATACAATACACTTTTTCGTAAAGTCTCCCCTCCCCTGCGCCGCCCCTCCCCTCCCCTCCCCTCCCCTCCCCTCCCCCGCGCCGCCCCTAGTGGGCGTCTCGGGGGCAACTCCCCCCTCGTCGAAGTAGCCCCTCTCCCTCCCCTCTCCCCCTCGCTGCCGCACTCTCCCCCTCGCAGCCGCACGAGGCTGCCGCCGGGCAAGGCCCATGGCGCAGCCGGGGACTACGGCTGCGGGGCATGCGCTGCTCTGGTTCACATCGGAGGGTCTTGGATCTGGGAGGCGGCCCCCGGTGAGGCCCCTTGTCGCCTGCGGCGAGCAGTGGGGTGGGCACGGTGTCGGCGATCTGGTCGGGTGGCCGGCGGATCTTCGGTGGGCTGGGACCTCAAGTGGCTGCCCTGGTGGCTGGCGGTGTCAGATCTGGCTGCTGGCCATCTTCCCCTGCTCGGTGCGTTTCACCCTCGATGGTCCCTCCGGATCGAGCACAACTTCGGTAAGGAGACGAGGCCCGAAGAAACAGTTGAGCTCGGATGAAAGGTTTGAGATCACAGCAATCGCGCCCGACGGCGAACCGATTGAACCCATCCAGACAAAGAACCCATTTTCTGCTCAGTGCGGGGTTCTTGTTAGGGACAAGATCCCGATCAGCATCCAGCAATGGTATAAGCCTAAGGAGGAAGACCCTGAGGTGTCTTATGTCAATGATATGGAGAAAGATGATCTTTGGACTCAGCTGAAGGCAAATTTCACCCTACCGCCAGAGGAAGATCCGGAGAAGCCAGTTAAAGAGCAATTAATCAAGTCTTGTGCTCTTTAGAAGATGGCAAACCTATTCAGGAGGTGGAGGAAAGAGCTGAACAAGTTTGTCGACAAAGAAGAGACACCAGAATTCATCGGCAAATATGAGAAGATCAAAGATCACTGGCCCGCATTTGTGGCCCACAAGACATCGGAAAAGAGTAAGAAGATGTCGGTGACAAACAAGCAAAATGCTGCGAAGAAGCAGTTTCACCATCGCACGTGGTCAGCTGGCTACCTCAAAGCCCGGCCTAAGTGGTTCGTAAGGGCCTTTAGTACCGGTTCATGAACCGGGACTAATGGGTCGTTACTAATACCTCCCCCCTTTAGTCCCGGTTCTAACACAAACCGGGACATATGGGCCTCCACGTGGCCTTACCTCCCCCCTTAAGAATATCCGTCCCTGCATATTATTGAGTCCTTTCCAAGCGTGCCTTTTCCAGTCAGTCTCCCCTCATACCGCGATTTAGGGAGACCTATCTTCTTAAGGCCAGGAATGAAGTCAACACAAAACCCGATGACATCCTCTGTTTGATGGCCCATGGAGATGCTTCCTTCTGGCCTAGCGCGGTTACGGACATATTTCTTTAGGACTCCCATGAACCTCTCAAAGGGGTACATATTGTGTAGAAATACGGGGCCCAGAATGACAATCTCGTCAACTAGATGAACTAGGACGTGCGTCATGATATTGAAGAAGGATGGTGGGAACACCAGCTTGAAACTGACAAGACATTGCACCACATCACTCCTTAGCCTTGGTATGATTTCTGGATCGATCACCTTCTGAGATATTGCATTGAGGAATGCACATAGCTTCACAATAGCTTCACTGAGCAGCGCATTCCCTTGGACCACTTACGCCGGGCTTTGAGGAAGCCACCTGACCCCGTGCGATGGTGAAGCTTCTTCTTCGCAGCATTTTTCTTGTTTGTCTCCGACATCTTCTTACTCTTTTCCGATGTCTTGTGGGCCACAAATACGGGCCAGTGATCTTTGATCTTCTCATATTTGCCGATGAATTCTGGTGTCTTTTTTCCTTGACAAACTGGTTCAGCTCTTTCCTCCACCTCCTCATTAGGCCTGCCATCTTCTTAAGAGCACAAGACTTGATTAATTTCTCTTTAACTGGCTTCTCCGGATCCTCCTCTGGCGGTAGGGTGAAATTTGCCTTCAGCTCAGTCCAAAGAACTTCTTTCTGCATATCATTGACATAAGACACCTCAGGGTCTTCATCCTTAGGAGGCTTATACCATTGCTGGATGCTGCTCGGGATCCTGTCCCTAACAAGAACCCCGCACTGAGCAGAAAATGCCTTCCTTGTCCGGATGGGTTCAATCGGTTCGCCGTCGGGCGCGATTTCTATGATCTCAAACTTTTCATCCGAGCTCAACTTTTTCTTCGGGCCTCGTCTCCTTACCGAAGTTGTGCTCGATCCGGAGGGCTAGAAATTATAAGGAAGAAAGATGACAGTAATTAATATGTGTACATATACCAAAACAATGGATGCATCAATTAACTAGTCAGCACGGGCTTAACTAATATATATATACCTGGCCGGACTCGGTTCGGTGACCGGAGCAGTCAGCACGGTCTCCTTCATCTTGTACCTCCATTATGTCACCGGAGCCATCATGAACATAGTCCTCCTCTTGTACTGGCATTAATGGGTCGAAGCCATCATAAACATAGCCGTCTTCTTCATCCGGCTGACCAATGGTGTCGATCAGAAATGACGCAACATCATCACTTCCATTTGCGATTATCTCCCCCGACATCGCTTCTGTTTCTTCGTCTCGGGAGTGCTCCATAGTTTCTGCAAATATTTACAACATGTCAATTATTATTCAAACATGGTACATAGTGGCAAACGTAGATCTAGCTAGCTAATCACAATAAGGAATCATGTTAGTGTCCTCGATGCTGCTTCTCTAGGGTTTTGGGGTCGCCTCGACACAAAGCTTCAAGGGTTTGGGGTGGCCTCGACGATAACGCTCTTTTAACTTGATAAATTTGGGTGGCCTCGAGAGAGTTAATTTGTCAGGTAGGGGCGCGGCGGGAGGGGGTAGGAGACCTGCAACATCGTTTTCTCTCTAGGGTTTGGGTGTCCTCGACATACATATACATGGGAAAATAATGTTATCGGGGAGGGGGTATCGGTACCACCCCCTCGTGTTGAAGTTTCTTCTTTCTCCTTTCCTTTCTTTCTTCTTCTCCTCTTCTTTTTCTTCTTCTCCCTCGAGAAAGGAAAATAATTAAGGAAAAGGAAGAAAAGAGGAAGAAGGAAGAAGGAAGAAGAAGAAGTAAAAGAAGAAAAAAAAGGAGAAGAAGAAAAAATAGAATTTTTTTTTCTTCTTCTCCTCTATTCCTTTCTTCTTCTCCTCTTCTTTTTCTTCTTTTTTCCTCTTCTTATTTATTTCTCCTCTTCTTCCTCTCCTCTTTTTCTCCTTTCTTCCTCTTCTTATTTTCCTTCCTCTCATTCTTTTTCTTCTTCTTCTTCCTTCTTCCTTCTTCCTCTTTTCTTCCTTTTCCTTATTTTACTTTCTCCTCTACACTAACCTAAAATGCACTAACCTAAAATCGATCGATATCTACTAACAACCTAAATATAAAATTAATACATATATGAAAAAACATATATAAACAAAAAAATGCTATGAACATTATATTCATACATACATATATAGCCACATCCATTCATCATATATATATAGCTACCACATACATATATACATTATACATATGAAAAAATGCAATGAACAAAAAAATACACTTATGAAAAAAAATACTATGAACATGTACACATATATACACATACAAACATATATACACAAAAAAATGCAAAAAATGCTATGGAGGAAAATGCAGGGCAGGGGCGGCCGGGCGGCGCGCGCGGCGGCCGCGCAGGGCAGGGGCGGCGGCGCATCGGCCGCGTAGGACAGGGGCGGCGCGTGGTGGCCGCGCAGGGCAGGGGCGGCGGCGCGGCGGCCGCGCAGGACAGGGGCGACGCGCGCCGACCGCGTAGGGGCGGCGGCGCGGTGGCCGCGCAAGGGCGCGGGACGGGAGGGGCGCGGGAGCAGGCTATGCTCACAGGGGGCGGCGGCGACGACGGCGACGGCAAGGTGGAGCAGGGGCGTCGGGCAGCGACGGCGACGAGGAGGAGCAGGGGCGTCGGGGGAGAAGTGGGCGATTTGGCCGGAAACTGCTAAGTGCTGCTTATATAGCACAGCCTTTAGTCCCGGTTGGTGGCTCCAACCGGGACTAATGCCCCCTTTAGTCCCTGTTGGTGCCACCAACCGGGACCAAAGACCTCTTTTTCGGCAGCCCAAAGGGCGGGAAGCTGCGGCCTTTAGTCCTGGTTGGTGGCACCAACCGGGACCAATGCCCCCCCTTTAGTCCCGGTTGGAGCCACCAACCGGGACCAAAGGCCCCTGTGCTGCCCGCATCGGGGCCAAAGTTTAGTCCCACCTCGCTAGTTGAGAGGGGCGCGCAGTGGTTTATAAGCCCCACTGCCGCACCCCTCTCGAACTCCTCTCTACTGCAGGCTTATGGGCCTACTTGCTACTGCTTTGCCTGATGGGCCTTCTGGGCCTACTGCAGGCCTGAATCCTGGCCCAAAGTAGGGATTCAAGTCGTATTCAGGCCGTGGGGGCCGAGTAGGGGGTATTTTTTTTGTTTTTTTGTTTTCTCTACTTATTGTTGCTATTTTTATTTTTTCCAGTTTTTTTTGTTTTGTTTTCTGCATTATTTATTTTGTTTTGTTTTTTTGCTTTATTTTTTAATTCTTTTTGCTTTTAGTTTTAAGGAAAATTATAAACTTTCCACTTTTTTTGTTTTTTGTTTTCTTTCTTGCTTTATTTATTTTATTTTGTTTCTACTTACAACAAAATACATATTGTTGCTATTTTTAATTATTGCGAGGGCCGAACCATAAGACATTAAAGCATTTCAAATGAACTCTGAAAAAGTTGAAAGTTGGCATGGTATCATAAATTGACCCACACATAGCATGTGCATGTACAAAACGGACAATGGTATCATACTCGTCAGTTACAAAGTTGGCATGGTATCATCATAATAGTTGCAGGAGAAAGTCTTCACTTTTTCTTCGCTTGTGTCATTTGCTTATTGCGCCGTAACCATGGATAATCTTCATCGTTTATCAGGATGCTGGGGTCAGCCTTGACTTTAAAGGGAGGAATTTCATGAAACTTTTCATAATCTTCAGACATGTCTGTCTTGTCCTCCACTCCCACGATGTCCCTTTTTCCTGAAAGAACTATGTGGCGCTTTGGCTCATCGTATGATGTATTCGCTTCCTTATCTTTTCTCTTTCTCGGTCTAGTAGACATGTCCTTCACATAGATAACCTGTGCCACATCATTGGCTAGGACGAACGGTTCGTCAGTGTACCCAAGATTTTTCAGATCCACTGTTGTCATTCCGTACTGTGGGTCTACCTGTACCCCGCCTCCTGACAGATTGACCCATTTGCACTTAAACAAAGGGACCTTAAAATCATGTCCGTAGTCAAGTTCCCATATGTCCACTATGTAACCATAATATGTGTCCTTTCCCCTCTCGGTTGTTGCATCAAAGCGGACACCGCTGTTTTGGTTGGTGCTCTTTTGATCTTGGTCAATCGTGTAAAATGTATTCCCATTTATCTCGTATCCTTTCCAAATCAATACAGTCAAAGATGGTCCCCTGGATAACAAGTACAGCTCATCACAAACAGTGTTGTCACCTCTGATACGTGCTTCCAACCAACTGCCGAAAGTCCTGATGTGTTCACATGTAATCCAGTCGTCGCACTGCTCCGGGTGTTTAGAGCGCAGACTGTTCTTGTGTTCATCGACATACGGGGTCACCAAGGTAGAGTTCTGTAGAACTGTGTAGTGTGCTTGAGACCAAGAATATCCGTCCCTGCATATTATTGAGTCCTTTCCAAGCGTGGCTTTTCCAGTCAGTCTCCCCTCATACCGCGATTTAGGGAGACCTATCTTCTTAAGGCCAGGAATGAAGTCAACACAAAACCCGATGACATCCTCTGTTTGATGGCCCATGGAGATGCTTCCTTCTGGCCTAGCGCGGTTACGGACATATTTCTTTAGGACTCCCATGAACCTCTCAAAGGGGTACATATTGTGTAGAAATACGGGGCCCAGAATGACAATCTCGTCAACTAGATGAACTAGGACATGCGTCATGATACTGAAGAAGGATGGTGGGAACACCAGCTCTAAACTGACAAGACATTGCACCACATCACTCCTTAGCCTTGGTATGATTTCTGGATCGATCACCTTCTGAGATATTGCATTGAGGAATGCACATAGCTTCACAATGGCTAATCGGACGTTTTCCGGTAGAAGCCCCCTCAATGCAACCGGAAGCAGTTGCGTCATAATCACGTGGCAGTCATGAGACTTTAGGTTCTGGAAATTTTATTCTGGCATATCTATTATTCCCTTTATATTCAACGAGAAGCCAGTCGGGACCTTCATACCGAGCAGGCATTCAAAGAAGATTTCTTTCTCTTCTTTCGTAAGAGCGTAGCTGGCAGGACCTTCATACTGCTTCGGAGGCATGCCCTCTTTTTCGTGCAAGCGTTGCAGGTCCTCCCGTGCCTCAGGAGTATCTTTTGACTTCCCATACACGCCCAAGAAGCCTAGCAGGTTCACGCAAAGGTTCTTCGTCACGTGCATCACGTCGATCGAAGAGCAGACCTCTAGGTCTTTCCAGTAGGGTAGGTCCCAAAATATAGATTTCTTCTTCCACATGGGTGCGTGTCCCCCAGCGTCACTCGGAACAGCTAGTCCGCCGGGACCCTTTCCAAAGATTACGTGCAAATCATTGACCATAGCAAGTACGTGATCACCGGTATGCATGGCGGGCTTCTTCCGGTGATCTGCCTCGCCTTTGAAATGCTTGCCTTTCTTTCGACATTGACGGTTGGTCGGAAGAAATCGACGATGGCCTAGGTACACATTCTTCCTGCAGCTTGCCAGGTATATACTATCGGTGTCAAGTAAACAGTGCGTGCTTGCGTGGTATCCCTTGTTTGTCTGTCCTGAAAGGTTACTGAGAGCGGGCCAATCGTTGATGGTCACGAACAGTAACGCCTTTAGGTTAAATTCCTCCTGTTTGTGCTCATCCCACGTACGTACACCATTTCCATTCCACAGCTGTAAAAGTTCTTCAACTAATGGCCTTAGGTACACATCAGTGTCATTGCCGGGTTGCTTAGGGCCTTGGATGAGAACTGGCATCATAATGAACTTCCGCTTCATGCACATCCAAGGAAGAAGGTTATACATACATAGAGTCACGGGCCAGGTGCTGTGATTGCTGCTCTGCTCCCCGAAAGGATTAATGCCATCCGCGCTTAAAGCAAACCATACGTTCCTTGGCTCACTTGCAAACTCATCCCAGTACTTTCTCTCGATTTTTCTCCACTGCGACCCGTCAGCGGGTGCTCTCAACTTCGCGTCTTTCTTACGGCCCTCACTGTGCCATCGCATCAACTTGGCATGCTCTCCGTTTCTGAACAGACGTTTCAACCGTGGTATTATAGGAGCATACCACATCACCTTCGTAGGAACCCTCTTCCTGGGGGGCTCGCCATCAACATCACCAAGGTCATCTCGTCTGATCTTATACCGTAATGCACCGCATACCGGGCATGCGTTCAGATCCTTGTACGCACCGCGGTATAGTATGCAGTCATTAGGGCATGCATGTATCTTCTGCACCTCCAATCCTAGAGGGCATACGACCTTCTTTGCTGCGTATGTACTGTTGGGCAATTCGTTATCCTTTGGAAGCTTCTTCTTCAATATTTTAAGTAGCTTCTCAAATCCTTTGTCTGGCACAGCATTCTCTGCCTTCCACTGCAGCAATTCCAGTACGGTACCGAGCTTTGTGTTGCCATCTTCGCAATTGGGGTACAACCCTTTTTTGTGGTCCTCTAGCATGCGATCGAACTTCAGCTTCTCCTTTTAACTTTCGCATTGCGTCCTTGCATCAACAATGACCCGGCGGAGATCATCATCATCGGGAACATCGTCTGGTTCCTCTTGATCTTCAACAGCTTCGCCCGTTGCAGCATCATCGTGCACATCGTCTGGTTCCTCTTGATCTTCAGGAGCATCACCGTATTCAGGGGGCACATAGTTGTCATCGTACTCTTCTTCTTCGCCCTCTTCCATCATAACCCCTATTTCTCCGTGCCTCGTTCAAACATTATAGTGTGGCATGAAACCCTTGTAAAGCAGGTGGGTGTGGAGGATTTTCCGGTCAGAGTAAGACTTCGTATTCCCACATACAGGGCATGGACAACACATAAAACCATTCTTCTTGTTTGCCTCAGCCACTTCGAAAAAATCATGCACGCCCTTAATGTACTCGGAGGTGTGTCTTGAACCGTACATCCATTGCCGGTTCATCTGCGTGCATTATATAGTGAAGTGACCAAATTAATAGAAGTTCATCATCACATTAAAACCAAAGTACATACATAGTTCTCATCTAACAACATAAAGCTCTGCAGAGCATCTAAATTAATTAAACCATACACTGAAACTATGTAAAACATTTCAATGCGAAAACAAATGCGATCATAATCGCAACCAATGTAACAACTGATCCAACGGCATAATGATACCAAGCCTCGGTATGAATGGCATATTTTCTAATCTTTCTAATCTTCAAGCGCATTGCATCCATCTTGATCTTGTGATCATCGACGACATCCGCAACATGAAACTCCAATATCATCTTCTCCTCCTCAATTTTTCTAATTTTTTCCTTCAAGAAATTGTTTTCTTCTTCAACTAAATTTAACCTCTCGACAATAGGGTCGGTTGGAATTTCCGGTTCAACAACCTCCTAGATAAATAAAATCTATGTCACGTTGGTCGGCATAATTGTCATAAACAATAAATGAACCAATAGTTATGAAAAGATAATATATACCACATCCGAATCATAGACATGACGAGGGCCGACGGGGGCGGATACCAAAACCATCGCACTATATAAGATGCAATAATAAAAGTAAGAAAATAATACAAGTATCTATCTAAACATACAAGTAAGAATATTTTTCCTTTCAGAAAGAAGATAAGAACAAGAGGCTCACCACGGTGGTGCCGACAATGAGATCGGCACGGGTGATCGACGACGGTGAAGACGGGGACGGGGCGTGACGGACCGCTAAACCTAGACAAATATTGAGGAAAGTGGAGCTTGGCAGTCGAGCTTGGAGAGGAGAAACCTTAAGTAGTGTGGCTCGGGCATTCCATCGAACACCTTGTGTGCATAGGAGGTGAGCTAGAGCACCACCAAACCCTC
The DNA here is from genome assembly GCF_018294505.1 of Triticum aestivum. Classification (NCBI taxonomy): domain Eukaryota; kingdom Viridiplantae; phylum Streptophyta; class Magnoliopsida; order Poales; family Poaceae; genus Triticum; species Triticum aestivum. Next base: position 750,811,443 of record NC_057803.1, read on the forward strand.
TCCCCCTCGGCCAGAAAAAACAGAGCAGTGTGCTCTGCTCTTGCGCGAGGGGGTATATATAGGCACCACCATTGGTCTCGGTTGGTCGCATGAACCGGGACTAAAGGTTTGCCTTTGGTCCCAGTTCATGCCACCAACCGGGACCAATGGTGGTGGGCCAGGAGCGAGGCCCATTGGTCCCGGTTCGTCCCACCAACCGGGACCAAAAGGTCCAGACGAACCGGGACCAATGGCCCACATGGCCCGGCCGGCCCCCGGGGCTCACGAACCGGGTCCAATGCCCCCATTGGTCCCGGTTCTGGATTGAACCGGGACTAATGGGCTGGACCGGCCTGGACCATTGCCCCCTTTTCTACTAGTATCTTTTATTGCTAGATCTTCGGGTCCTTGGGATGATGTGATCCATGATTTTGTTTCTCATTTACTTGTAAATAACATGAATATCATATGAGAAATAAAGTATTATTTGCTGTCAAAAAAAGTCCATGCATGGCTGAACCAACTAACTAATTGGCCAACTAATTCCTAGGAGCTAGGTTAAGACTGGAACAAAAGTCCTCAAACAATCTAGTATGTAAACCCTGAGTCGTGATGTTTGCAAGTTGCTGACTGGTCGGGATGTGCATGGTGCACAAACCAAGAGTGACCTTCTCTCGAACGAAGTTGATGCCCAGTTTGTTGTGTTTTGTGCGGCGGTCAGGCACGTGGTTTTGGGGGAGGTAGACAGCCGAGAAGTTGTCACAAAAGACCATTTTTGCTTAGTCGATGCCGGCGTGCAGCTCGAGGAGAAGTTGGTGGATTAAGTAGAAATCGGCAACGGCGTTGGCCACAACATGATATTTCTGCTTCTGCACTCAAACACAACATGGTGGGCTGCCATTTTGAGGACCAAGACATCAATGAGGCACTGAGGAATATGCAATAGCCCTTGGTGGAGCACCATGTGTCCTGAAAGCCTGCCAAGTCAGCATCGTCTACATGTGGGTCTCAGTTGAACCTGCCTGAGGTAAAACATGCTAAAAACCATCATCTGCACATAGTGTGGTTTCCTGCATCTAGGTTGTCTACATCAAGGAAGCAATATTTACCAGTGTTTGGTTGTCTGCATTGCACTGGGTAGAAAAACTACATGTTGTTTGGTTGCGAGTGACATAAGGTGCGATCAACACTTCTCACAAGTGGTGAACTTACCACACATGATTTAAACAACATTTCAGTCCTAGATAGAAAACTAATGACAATTCATCCTAGCTACTAACAAATAGCAGTACAAAATTAACAGTCAACTGGCTCAATAGGGGAAAGTTAATCGATGCCGAACTAGGTGGAAGTCCATTATCGTCCTCTTATTGCTCTGTTGTTGTTGTTGTTGTTGTTGTTGTTGTTGTTGTTGTTGTTGTTGTTGTTGTTGTTGTTGTTTCTTCTTCTTCTACCATTGTTGTAGCTTCTTCTCTTCTGCTTCTGCTACTGTTGCTTCTTTTTCTCTTCTGCTACTACTTACTCTTCCGTTGTTGCTTCCTCTTCTTCAGATCCTTGTCTAACCTTTGTTTTCCCACGTTGCCCGAGCCCACTCCATTCTTTTGTTCTTCAATGCAAGGTCAATACCGTGCCACTATTTCCCAATATGTCCCGAGCCACATTTGACCATGGGTGGGACCAAGCATACTGACCTCGGGTTCCTGATCTTGCTCCTCCATGATAGTGTCGGCGGCCTTCAAGTTTTGCATCAAGGTGTTTGGATTGATGGTCCTCCGGTCAAGGGTGCGTTGCTGGCCAATATTGCTGACATGATGCAGGTACTGTCACACTTTCACCTAACCAAATTGCTATAGAGTAATAATATATTTATATATTCACTCATATGGAAAATATATTTTTATTTTTTTATTAAACTATAATATATTTTTATTGTTAGTGCACAGCTATATTCTTACAGGTGTATTTAAGTTAATATATAAATTATATATTTTATGGGCACCAGTTTTTTTTGTCAAACCTGGATGTTGCTCTTTCAGATAGTAGAGCTATAATATATAAAACTGGATAGTGGTTTTACCCTGCAGTGATAAGTTTCAAAAATATATATAAGAATGAATACAATATATTTTCCGATCATTCATTGCCTGAAGTTCTAGTCTTTAATTTAAAACTATATTAAAATGGTGCATAAGCTCTAAATTAAATGTGAATATGGAAAATTTAATAAAGAAAAGACATTACCGGATGATATGGACCAATCACATACATATTAGTGTTCTAATAGTTGATGTCAATTTTTTTTAAATGATCTTTATTTGTTATTTAAGATATAAGGATGGTTTTGACACAATTTCCAAACTTAAGAACAATTCAACTATCATAAATATAATTGTATTTTTGATAAGTTTGTAATATTTTGTTTGACATAAAATATCATGTTTAATAAATAAAACTATACTTAACTAAAATATATGTTGTCACTCACCATAATACCATATACCATCGTTGATCTCTATGATTTCTTATTTGTTCATGTCACAATTGTGCAGATTATTACAAATGGGAAGTTCAAGAGCGTGGAGCATTGAGTTTTGCTCAGACCAACTGTAGAGGCACATATCAGTTGCATGCTTTCTAAGCATTGATGATCTTGATAGGCCATATGGGCCGGTAAAGGAGCTTTTATCAAAAGACAATAAGCCCATTTATGACCAAGTAATATTCCGTGAACGCATGAAGAAGTATAAACTATAAATTAAACCAGTGGTCTTGAACTCTATATATCCCATCCTCTTAGAATAATGTTGTGATTAGTGACAATAATAATGCAGAATAGTGAAACCATAGAAAATTCTAGATATGGATATATTTATTATTATAGGTGACCATGTGTATGTTAGATTTTTAGTGGTATTGTGCAATGTATCTCCTATTTCATAATCGATCTAGTATATGGTTTGCTGAATAATTATTGGGATTTTCAATGTGTCCATTTATTGTAGGTTTTTTTTGATAAAGATCATTTCATTCAATTTATATATCGAGGTGATAAAACCGTATTGAAAGAATGCCACTTATAAGAGGCCTTGGTTCGAGAAGATGCAGGCCGACATGGTCAAGTTCGATGACGAGGATCTATGGCGGAGAGCGCCATCTTTTTCTTGGCCAGCAAGTTTGCCGGCATGACCATGGCTGAGATGGCGTGGTTGAACTCCATCCTTTTTCTGTGTGCTGGCATGTGTGCCGGCCGCTAGCAAGTGCGGCAGCATGAACTCTGTGATGTTTTTTCGGAGGCTGGCATGTATTCTGGCCGCTGACATGGCGTCGGCATGAACTCTAGACGATGGCTCATGGCCGCTGGCATGATCTATGTAGGCTTGCAAGTTGGGATGCAAAAAGGAGATGCATTTAAATAACTATATGATGAAGGATCAATGGATTCGGGATAGCAAGAGGGGTGCCGGAAACGGTATGCATGTTTGATCTTGACAGGTTTTATTTTGGCAACATGTAAAAACAGAAAAGCAAACCGGTATCACTGCTAGAAAACAAAACCAAACTACATAGAGTACAATTTTGGACTAGGACCATTGATCGTTTGTTACAGGGAGAAGAGAATACAACCTCTGGGAATACGAGGCTCTGCCTCTACATGCATATATTAGTGTCACATACATACAATTTGGTAGCGATGATGATGATATATATTGTGTCTGCGCGGCGGGGCACACAAAACCATATATTCCAGGTCAGTCAATGCCGTCTTCTATTTGAGACCAGAGAGGGCGATGATAATGTATGGGGAGAGTTCAACCATGAGAAGCACTAGGACCGGCACTGCAAAGTTCCACCCTGCCCTCTTAGTACGAAACCTCCTCACCAGGACCCTTTTGTCGAGGTAAAAAATGGTCACCGCATTGAGGCCCCAAACGGCTTCCAACGCCAGGAGTGCGAAAGCCGTAAAACAGCAACAAAGGAGGGCTTTAGTGCGCTCCACCGGAGCCAGCACCGCGTACATCCCAAACGCAAAGGCGGCCCCAAGGCACCTAGCGGAACAAGCCAGGAAAATTTCGGAGAGGACCAAGTAGACTATGCGTTCCTGTAGTCTTGCGCCCAACCCTGCGACCATGAGAAGGACGATGGATCCACTGGAGAAGATGAATGCCAGTGTGTTGGCCATGACGAACGCGTCGAAGGCGTACTTCCCAGCCAGCAACGGCGTGCCGTCTGCTCGGTAGCCACCTGGCACTGCAAAGGCTGCAGCGAACGTAACCGTCGTGATGAGCACGGAGGCGATACCAATGATCTGCGTGCGGTCGAGGATGCTCTGTGATGTGTCCTTTTCGTTGTTGTGGATTGTTCTCGGTAAGATATTCATCCGTGGGGAATCAGTCCAACGGGCGGCAGTGACCAACATCCCGTTTATCCTAGACCGTGTGTTCTGCAATGAAAGAAAAGAAAATACATGACTAGTTCTACCTGTACCACAATACTTGTAGCTGGGGAAGTAAGTATTGTGGTACAGAGGGAGTATTAGCTAGCTAAGTCCGCGGAAGAGAGAGAGAGAGAGAGAGTGTGTGTGTGTGTGTGTAACTGAAAAACTGATAGGAGTATAAATAGTATAGATAGCTTACCCGATAGCTGCGGTTTGTCTCTTTTTGTCTGTACCTGGATGCAAGCTCCCATGGGGTTTCTCCCTTCTTGTTGGTTAGATTTAGCTTAACCTCTGGTGTTGACAGCAGAGCATGGACTATATATACATCCCCGACCTCAACAGCGAGGTGCAGCGCAGTGTTTCCTTGTTGGTCCTGCATGTTCATGACTGAGGATGCAAACATCGTCTTGCGCAGCTCTTGGCAAGCGCACTTGACCACATCGCACCTTTCATCCTGGACGGCAACATGGAGGAAAGTCCTGCCCTGGCTATCGCGTAGCTGGGCGCAGTAAGGGCCGCACCTATTCTTTTGTAGCAAGGCCAGAACAGTACCAGGTTGGCCGCTTGACGCAGCCAGATGTATGGGAAACGACCCATTCTTGTCTGGCAGATACGCTGGAGATGGGTCGGCCTCCAGTAGCAACTCGGTCACCCTTGTCTCCCCAAATAATGCTGCGTAGTGAAGTGGCGTCCGTCCGGTGGGTCGGTCTGCTTGTTTGGTAAGATCTTTGTTCCTTTTCAATAGCTTTTTTATTGCCTCTGCACGCATGCATGCAATGGTTAGCTATCATTATTACTTCAAACCAGTGGCGACGCTACACACAACTTAATTTCTTTGTGATGTCAAGTGACAATTTTTCTGGTTTCTCCTCATTGTACCATCTCTACATCATATATCTCATATACTACCACCTGGGGGTAGTTACCCCACATGTCTCATATACTACCATGTGGTAGTATATATTCTACTTTATCATTTTAAGTATGTTCATATACTATATATAAGATACTCCAAAGTGAGTTATCTGAAAAAAATTGCAAATTTGTTTTTATTATATTTGTGAAATACGTACATATTTGTACGTAAAAAAGAGCATACTCAAAATACGATACATACTAACAAAAAAATAGTATATATACTACCTAAACATACAACATACTACGCGTACATACTCTCCGATTTGATAGATACTACATACAACATACAAAACTCAAGTGGTGGTAACTACCACTGGTGGTAGATAAAATTTGTCCCCTGGTTAGGGATTGTCTATTCGTCACCCTGGTTGAGGAATAGTTATTCTTCACCCCCTCTATTTTACCACCAATGCACTGTAGTTTTACATTTCGTAAGTTTTGTCTTATTTCTGACGTAAAAAGAGATAGCAAGAAAATATACAATCACCGTAAAAAATATTTTATGTTATGTGAAATTACAAACGTAAAAACATAGTGTAAAATATGGGGATTGTCTATTCGTCACCCTGGGTGAGGAATAGTTATTCTTCACCCTCTCTATTTTACCACCAATGCACTGTAGTTTTACGTTTCGTAAGTTTTGTCTTATTTCTGACGTAAAAAGAGATAGTAAGAAAATATGCAATCGCCGTTAAAAATATTTTATGTTATGTGAAATTACAAACGTAAAAACATAGTGTAAAATATACATGAACTCCACTTTTCTTGTCTAATGACCAATATTTTTTTTCTTATACCAAAATTTACGCAGTGAATCAATAGGAATGTAATTATTTGAATTTCAAATGTAATTTAATTATAGAGTGATCGTAAAATTACCTCGGGTGAAGAATAACTTATTCTACACCTTGGGTGATGAATAGCATCAATAGGGATTGTTTATTCGTCACCCTGGGTGAGGAATAGTTGTTCTTCACCCCCTCTATTTTACCACCAATGCACTATAGTTTTACGTTTCGTAAGTTTTGTCTTATTTCTGACGTAAAAAGAGATAGTAAGAAAATATACAATCGCCATAAAAAATATTTTATGTTATGTGAAATTACAAACGTAAAAACATAGTGTAAAATATACATGAACTTCAAATTTTCTTGTCTTATGACCAATATTTTTTTTCTTATACCAAAATTTACGTAGTGAATCAATAGGAATGTAATTATTTGAATTTCAAATGTAATTTAATTATGAAATGATCGTAAAATTACCTCAGGTGAAGAATAACTTATTCTGCACCTGGGTGATGAATAGCATCACTATATATATGCATGTTTATCTTGACCTAGTATATCAAGATGGTAATTTCTAAAATATACATGGAAAACTGGTAGAATATTAATCAATAAAGGAATTGCCGTATTCCTATTTAATAATTTGATCAAATGATTAACTATTTGAATATATCCTACGAGCAACAAGGGTTTTCGTCATCTAAATTAAAAAAGGTGATACCTCATAAGTTCTACTTTTGAAGAACAAAAACTGAGGCCGCCGAGTAATAGAGAGTATGTTGTACAAGCAAGACAAGTAATGCTAGCTGTGTTTATCAAGTGATTTGAGATAATCATCTTGGAAAACACTAATTAATGCATACAAATTAAATTCCTCGACGACCATAGCCTTAAAGCACATGTTAAGATACTTCAAGGATTGTGTGGGTCAATCAGGAGTCAACTCATATGTGAAAACAAAAACAAACAAAAAAACATGGACAAAAAGGAGAGAACAGCTAGTAGGGAGAAAGTTCTTACAAATTTCGGGGGAGGCATTTTGGTTCCCGGGAGCATTTGCTATCTTGTGCCAATGCACGGGTTTTCAACAAGTCACACTAAAATGAAGAAAGACTACATCTTGTGACATGTGTGAAGTGAGGCAAATTAAGTGCTATGACAACATCAGAAACTTCAGACGTAAACACCTAAAGAAACATGGGAGAGAAGGTTATATATATGTACATATATAGAGTACTCACCCTCGCCCCATTTCCACTGTATGGCTGCGTGTTAGGCGTTTTGGCAGTCCGGTCCAGAGTAAGACAGCTTGTCGTCTTTCTCGAAGAGCAGCTTTGCAATGTCCATGTGACCCAGCAAGAGGGCCAAGTACAGTGGTGAGGCGCGGTCGGTCAGCGGAACACGAGCTAGCTGTGAGTCCGCCGACACTAGCTCGCCGATCATGTCCTTGTCTTCCACGCGGACGGCTTTGTGCAGCACCGTCTCTCCCTCCCCATTTTGCATTCTTAGGATCGCCTTCACACTCTCATCATCACCGGTGCCGTCCCTGGCCCTTGCCAGAGCCAAGAGATGAGAGACCATCCTAGCATTCTTGAGCCGGGCGGCACAGTGCAGGGGGGTGTCGCCCTCCCCATTAGGGGCGCTGAGGAGGTGATTGGCCTTGCCAACGATCACCATTGCACACTCCAAGAATTCATCTCCATCTCCACCAGACGCTACTACATGCAGGATGGAGTCCCCTGCACCGGTGACCGCTTCTGAGGGGGGCGTTGCAGCTGGCTTGTCGACGTCGTCGGTGATGGTATCCTCGACGACGTCGAGGACAACTTGCCGCGCTGCATCTTCTTCTTCCCTTTGAAGAAGAAGAAGGCGCTTTATTTCATAGGAGTCGCCATGCGCCGCAGCAATGAGCAGCTCGGGATGATGCAGCTGGAACCCCTCATTCGGCTTGCTGGGAAGGCTGGGAGTTTGCTCTATGTTCACTATACCCATTACGTGAGCTACACGTACGACAGTATGGAGGAGTAGGGAATGGTATAGATGGAGTAGGATGGTGGTCGCTGAGAAGAAATATATATATAGCAGAGATGCATGGCCTTAATCTTGCACCGCAGGTTTAAGAGCAGATATTTACAAGACTTGACACATCTGCTTTGGATGCCAATCTATCGACGAATCTGCACAAGATTGCGGCCACGTTCTATTAAAGCAAAAGGTACATCGTAGGACAGGAACCTTCTTGCGGGCTTGAGGATCACAACCAAGTCTTTTTATATTGGGTGTGTCTAGCTCTCCACATCTAGATAATAAATAAGTAAGTCTTATCTAGCTGCTATACCATTTTATTTGGAGTGAAGATTCTTGTGAAATCTGCCTGAACATCGACACAAACCGTCGACTCCCTCTGTTGCTATTATTTCGTCATTCAACACTAATCCTATTTTATCCCACCAAGTTCCCGGTACTCATAGAACGAAGGAAGGTTTTTATTTTTCTTTTGATCTTCCCATCCAGGTGCTCCTTGGGACAACTCCACATGTCTTTTATTGCTTTTCCCTCGCAAAGTTTCTCACCTCGAACAAACCAAAAATCAACTAAGTGATCGTTCTATGGTTGCTGCTCCTTGTTTCCAACCTTCTCGCTGGTAACCGTTGCTCCAAACTGTGGGCTATGTCAAATAGCGGGCTATATATTCTAAATAGCGGTGGTCCTCCAAAACAGCTATAAACGGCTATTTCATAACTTCATCGGAATAGCAGCGAGTACTCCCTCCGTTCCATAATGTAGTGCCTATAGTTTTTCTGAAAAGTCAAACCTCACAAACTTTAATCAAGTTTGTGGAGAAAAATATTTACATCTAGAGTGCGAAACATATATCACTAGATTCATCATAAGATGTAGTTACACATTATATATTTTTGCTATTGTAGATATAAATATTTTTCTCTACAAACTTGGTCAAAGTTTGTAAAGTTTAACTTCTCAAAAAATCTATAGGCACTACATTATGGAACGGAGGGAGTACCATTTAGCGACACCCTGCTCAAAGCGCTATAGCGAATCTATAGCCGTCTATTTAAATCTTTGTTGGGAACCGAAGAAAAACCAAGCAAAGATTTATTCATTTGTATTCCATGTTGCAGCTTGTCTGGCATGATCCCTGACGCCCTCTAGCTTTTCTCTCTCCATCCTTCAACCCTGGGACCAAGCAAAACCCAAAGCAAAAGGATTCTTCTATTGCTTTCCACTTGCCAACCTTCTCGCTATGTACCAAAGCAAATAAACCAAGCAAAGATTTATTCTTTAGTTCTTCCGTGTTGCAGCTTCTTTGGCATGATTCCCTGACGCCTTCTAGTTTTTCTCCCTCCATCCTTCAAGCCCTGGGACCAAGAAAAACACCCAGAAAAAGAATTGAAACAAAAAAAAACAAAGGCTCTTGTCTTCATCGGTTGTAGCTTCCATAGCATAACTCTCGATCAGCAGCCTGCAATTCTCCGCACTCGAAATATCGTTTGTAATTTTTCTTCTAGATGAGACAAAGACCATTTACCTTGCTTTAGTATTTTGTTTTAAAGATTGCTTGCTGAAATCAAAGTTATAAAGCTACGACCTTAGACGATAGTAGCTCCAGGTTTCTTGGAGAGAACAAAAGGTCGATCCCTTAGACGATACATGTGCCAGGATTTCTGTCTTTCATAACAGTCTTCAAGGTGACAAAATTTCTGTCCAGCTAGATACCTTAGACGATAGATGCTTTAGTTATCTTTACGTCTAGCAGAGGTTCAAGTGAAGACTCCTGGTCTTACCATACTCGTACCTTTTTATAAAGAAAAGGAAAAGAGAGAAAATATACCAAAGATGAAGAGCAAGCCATATCGAAATGGCATGCATGATTGCACCCACCCTCTGTCTGCAATGTATATGGCGATTGGCATCTGCGCACTCAGACCTCCAAAAAAGTTCCCAGATTGATCATACAGAAATTGAGTCTGGTCTGGTCGCTCACGTCGCTCTCAGGTAACTCTGAATATTCGTTTTATTCGGTCTGGTAAATAGGGTTTTTGGTACATACAATATCAATACTTTGGTAAATAATACGGCATGAAATTAAAATATGGTTCGGTTTCCATATATACCATAATATTTTCGTATGGTTTCAATACATACCAAACTATAGAAACGGAGACACGGGAAGAGGCCGAACGCATAAAGGTCTATATAGAGAAGTCCATGCGCGATGAACGCGGTGATTTGCTAGTAGCAGCGACTTGGTTTCTTCCGCATATCCGAGATGTTGATTCAGCAGAGCTTATGGCAATTGGAAATGGAATATACTTGTTGGCAAATTTGGGGTGCAACAATGTGGAGATTGAATTTGATTGCTCGTTTGCGGCGGAGATATCCAGCAAATGGACTCTTATCTACCACCCGACGTTGCATTGGTCTCTGAATGCAAGCAGTTGGCAATAGACTTTGCTAAAATATTACATAAACACTGTTTTCGAGAAGCTAATCAGCTAGCAGATGAGCTAGCTAAGCATTCTTTTATTGCTAGATCTTCGGGTCCTTGGGATGATGTGATCCATGACTTTGTTCATTTACTTGTAAATAACATGAATATCATATGAGAAATAAAGTATTATTTGCTTTCAAAAAAAGTCCATGCATGGCTGAACCAACTAACTAATTCACCAACTAATTCCTAGGAGCTAGGCAAAGACTGGAACGAAAATCCTCAAACAATCTAGTATGTAACCCTGAGTCGTGATGTTTGCAAGTTGCTGATTGGTCGGGATGTGCATGGTGCACAAACCAAGATTGACCTTCTCTCGAACGAAGTCGATGCCCAGTTTTTTGTGTTTTGTGCATGCACGGGGTTTTGGGGGAGGTAGACAGCCGAGATGTTGTCACAGAAGACCATTGTTGCTTAGTCGATGTCGGCGTGCAGCTCGTGGAGAAGTTGGTGGATTAAGTAGCAATCGGCAACGACGTTGGCCACAACATGATATTTCTGCTTCCGCACTCAAACACGACATGGTGCGCTGCCATTTTGAGGACCAAGACATCAATGAGGCACTGAGGAAGATGCAATAGCCCTTGGTGGAGCGTCGTGTGTCTGGAAAGCCTGCCAAGTCAGCATCGTCTATATGTGGGTCTCAGTTGAACGTGCCTGAGGTAAAACATGCCAAAAACCATCATTTGCACATAGTTTGGTTTCCTGCATCTAGGTTGTCTACATCAAGGAAGCAATATTTACCCAGTGTTTGGTTGTCTGTATTGCACTGGGTAGAAAAACTACATGTTGTTTGGTTGTGTCGGGGATATACCCCGCGGTATGACCCGGCTGGGACTTGGTATTTCACTAGTAAACCGCCCGAGGACTGACGACTCACTGATGACCCTGCCTAGCCGGAGGCCCATTGGTGAGCCGGCAGACAGTGGTAAGCCGACAGACAGTTGTAAGGCGGCAGACAGTTATAACCCGACAAATAGTGATAAGCCGGCAGATAGTGGTAAGCCGGCAGACAGTGGTAAGCCGGCAGATAGTGGTAAGCCGACAGAAAGTGGTAAGTCGGCAGATAGTTATAACCCGGCAGGCAGAGTCGCCTAGGGTTAATAAGCTCTAGACGTTCAGAATCCCAAGATGTTAAGAAGCCCATGGAGAGAATCTCGTGATGAGAAGTCAGAATAGTTTAAATCTTAATCCAACTAAGACTGTAGCGACCAGACCTCAAAGAGTCTGATCTCTGTGCTTTAGAGTCATCCCTGGATCAGTAATGCTGGCACACATAGTACTTGAAGGATTTATAATAGAGTAGCAATAACACACTTATTACACCGAATGTCTCAAACGAGAACTTATTACAATAAATATGGCTTAAGGCCATCTAATAACGATAACAACGGAAGGCTTGGAAGATAAGCGAGTCCATCAACTCCAACGTCATCACTGAGTATAGAACCACGACCTAAGGCACCTTACTCGTCGTCTGTAAAATCTGCAACATGAATGTTGCAGCCCGAAAACGGGTCAGCACATGGAATATGCTCGCAATGTAAGACATAGAGAGTAATGAACAGAAATAGGCTATACTACATGCATATATGGCTGGTGGAAAGCTCTATGGTTACAGTTTTGTGTAAAGCCAATTTTTCCCTACTGCAAAGGAATAAATATTATTTAACTATCATGGTGGTTGTTAAACATTGAGAGTGTAGACACCCTCTCAATCCCAATTAAGCATCATCATTAAAACCCAACAAAATTAATTAAAGTGACATGATGAGATTCACATGATAATCAAAGTACTAGATACTCAAGATGTCCATAACCGGGGACACGGCTAACCATGATTAGTTTATACACTCTGCAGAGGTTTGCTCACTTTTCCCAACCAGACTCGATCTCCTCCGTTGGGATTCTCGCAATACATGGTGTTTGAGAAACGGACGACCGAGACATAGTCTTTCAGAAGCGCTAGCACCTTACGATCGGGTAGACAGTTACACCTACTTTCCCTTACATCTGCTAGTCTACCACTGTAAGAGTTCGCACTACTTAATCAACTATGCTAGAACCCATAGTAACTTGTGACTGCACACGGAAGTTTCTAGCATGAATAATCTCATGATCCCTTTGAGCCTGGGTGGCGGTCCATAAAAAAACAACAGGCAATGGCTGGAATACCCAGGTGCCTCAATCCACCCAGATGTGTGTTAAAGTTGCCACCTTAAGTTGAACCATTAAATAAAAATCTCACATCTGTCATGGATACACTCACCCAATCCACGTCTACTAGCGTAGCATGGCATAAGCAAATGTAGAAGTAACTCCCAAGGGTTTGATAATAAAACAGGTAATAGGTACTATCTCATCTACTTCCCAAAACCCACATATTAATCAGATCATAATCATGCAATTGTTTGAGGATTGATCTAATTCAATAAAACTGGGTAGTAAAGAGGTATGATCAAAGTGTTACTTGCCTTGCTAATGATCCGTGAAACCGAGAGATTCGAAGTAGCAAGCGGCGCACTCCGGGTACTCTGTCGCAAACAAACAGGCATACAATAAGCACTCATCAAATGCAAGGGTCAAACTCAAATAACGGATCTAACTAGAAAGTTCAACTTAAGAACTCTAAATAAAATTTTACAGAAGCAAAAACTTGTTTGAGTTGGTTAAACGGAAAGAGGGTTTCGATACGAAACTCTAGGCGCTTGAATCACCTGATTCCGATAAACGAGCGAAAAGTTATACTAAAACGAAAATCGGATCAGAAATCGCGATCGAAAATAATCGCGGAAAATCCGAGAAAAAGAAAAACGGACGAACAGGCTAACAAACGAAGGTTCGCTGTCTGTGGCTAAACGACAAAAACCGTTCGTTAAAACGAACGTACGGACGAACGTCTGCTAAATAACTAAACCGGAAAAAAAACTAAACCGATCTATTAAAATAAATAAACCGCGGCTTAAAAAAACCGGGCGGTTTTTCTTAGAAAACCGCCGGCGGCGGGGTGGCTACCTCCGGCGAGGTCCGGCGTCGGGCTCCGGCGGGGCGGGGCGGTCGGCGGCGGCGGGTGGTGGCGGCGACGGGCGGCGGGGCGGCGGCTAGGGTTTTGGCCTGGGGTGGGTTGTTGGCCTTTAAAGGCCGCCCGGGCGCAGTGTCCAGGTCGGACACGGCCCGGTAAGGCGGTAACTTTTTTTTTGAAATATTACGCGCAAAAAAATAAATAAAAGAAATACTAAACGGACTCCAAAAATCCCAAAATAAAATTTCCCAGACTTCTAAAATCAAGCCGGACAAGATGAACAATTATTTGGGGCCTAAATGCAATTTTGAAGAAACGCGAATTTTTCCTAAATTCAAATAAAATAGCAATAAAATCCAAAATAAAATCTTATTTGATTTTATTATTAAATCCTTAATATTTCTTTATTTTGGGGAAGTCATTTCATACCCTCTCTCATACTTTTATAATAGAAATAATTGAAGATAAAATAATTAAAATCAAATGATCCTATTTTCAAATTTTGAGAAGACTCAAATATGAAAATAACGAAATCCCCAACTCTCTCCGTGGGTCCTTGAGTTACGTAGAATTTCTGGATCAGGCCAAAAACAAGAAAATATGGTATGCAATGATGATCTAGTGTATAACATTCCAAATTGAAAATTTGGGATGTTACAAACCTACCCCCCTTAAGATGAATCTCGCCCTCAAGATTCGGGTTGGCTAGAAAATAGGTGAGGGTGGTCCTTCAGCAGATCTTCCTCTCGCTCCCAGGTGGCTTCATCCACGGTGTGGTGGCTCCACTGAACTTTGCAAAACTTGATAACCTTGCTGCGGGTGACTCGGCTGGCATATTCGAGAATCTTGACTGGTTTCTCCTCATAGGTCAAATCACTATCTAACTGAATTGCTTCCAGCGGCACAGTATCTCTTAGAGGTATATCAGCCATCTCTGCGTGGCACTTCTTCAACTGGGAAACGTGGAACACATCGTGAACTCCTGACAATCCTTCGGGCAATTCCAATTTGTAAGCAACTTCTACCATGCGTTCCAAAACTTTATATGGTCCCACAAAGCATGGTGCTAACTTTTCCTTAACTCCAAAGCGCTTAACTCCTCGAAGTGGAGATACACGAAGATAAACTCTATATCTGACTTCGTAAACTGTCTCCTTGCGCTTAGAATCTGCATAGCTCTTTTGCCTGGACTGGGCTACCTTGAGCCTATCGCGAATCAACTTCACCTTCTGTTCAGACTCCTTAATCAAATCTGGTCCAAACAACTGGCGGTCTCCAACTTCATCCCACAACAACGGTGTCCTGCACCTCCTTCCATACAGAGCTTCGAAAGGGGCCATCTTCAAACTGGATTGATAACTGTTGTTGTAAGAGAACTCCGCATATGGAAAATTGTCGTCCCAACTAGATCCATAATCTAGCACACAAGCTCTCAACATATCCTCCAAAATCTTATTGACTCTCTCGGCCTCTCCATCTGTCTGCGGATGAAAGGCTGTACTGAACTCTAGTCTGGTACCCAAAGTTTCGTGCAACTGATTCCAGAACTTTTAGGTAAAATGGGTTCCTCTATCTGATACAATGCTCCTCAGAACTCCATGCAGACATACGATCCTGGTCATGTATATCTTTGCTAACTTAGCACTGGTGTAAGTGGTCTTCACTGGGATGAAATGAGCTACTTTCGTCAAACGATCAACTACAACCCATATCAAGTCATAGCCTGAACGAGTCCTGGGCAATCCCGTGATAAAATCCATGCCTAGCTTATGCCACTTCCATTCAGGTATCGGCAATGGTTGTAGCAATCCTGCTGGCTTCTGATGCTCTTCCTTCACTCTCTGACATACATCACATACTGCTACATACTCCACAATATCCTTCTTCATTCCGGTCCACCAGAAAGTGTCTTTCGAATCCAAATACATCTTGGTATTCCCTGGGTGAATTGAGTACGGCGAATCATGGGCCTCTTGCAAAATCAACTTCCTGATCTCCGGATCATTAGGCACATAAACGCGGTCCTCAAACCATAAGGTATTGTGCTCATCCTCACGAAATCCTTTAGCTTTTCCTTTGCTCATCTTCTCCTTTATAGAGGCAATCTCCTTGTCAGTCTTTTGAGCATCTCTGATCTTATCCATCAAAGTAGACTGAATCTCCAGTGCTGCTACATAGCCTTTCTGAACTATCTCCAAGCATAGCTCTCGAAGATCCTCGGCTAACTCCTTTGGTAACTCTCCGGTCAAGAGTGTGTTGACATGGCTCTTGCGGCTCAACGCGTCAGCTACTACGTTAGCCTTTCTGGGATGATAATGCAATCTCATATCATAATCCTTGATGAGCTCCAACCATCTCCTTTGTCTGAGATTCAACTCCTTCCGCGTGAAGATGTACTTCAAACTCTTGTGATCCGTGTACACCTCACAATGGTTTCCAATGAGAAAATGTCTCCACGTCTTCAATGCGTGCACTATGGTTGCTAACTCCAAATCTTGTGTAGCATAATTCAACTCATGGGGCTTAAGCTGTTGTGAGGCATACGAAACAACTCTTCCCTCCTGCATAAGCACTGCTCCAAGTCCTCGACGTGAAGCGTCGCAATACACCTCGTAATCCTTGCGCTGATCTGGCAAAATCAACACTGGTGATGTAACCAAACATTTCTTCAACTCCTGGAAACTGGCCTGACATTCTTCAGTCCATTTGAACTTGGTATCCTTCTTCAGCAACTCCGTCATAGGTTTTGCAATCTTCGAGAAATTCTCAATGAATCTCCGGTAGTATCCTGCAAGTCCAACAAAACTACGGATCTCTCCAACTATCGTTGGTGCTACCCAATTTGTCACAGTGACAACCTTGGTGGGATCTACTGCTATTCCTTCTCCGGATATAACATGTCCGAGGAATCCAACTTCCTTCAACCAAAACTCACATTTGCTGAACTTGGTGTATAACTGATGTTCTCTGAGCTTCTCAAGTACTAAACGCAAATGCTCCTTATGGTCTTCTTCATTCTTTGAGTAGACCAAAATATCGTCAATGAACACCACGACGAACTTATCCAGAAACTCCATAAACACCTTGTTCATCATGTTCATGAAATATACAGGTGCGTTAGTCAGACTAAATGACATAACGGTATACTCATACAGCCCGTACCTGGTGGTAAAAGCCGTCTTAGTTATATCCTGCTCTCTAATCTTCAACTGATGGTATCCTGATCGTAAATTGATCTTGGAAAATACCTTAGCTCCTTGCAATTGGTTAAACAAATCGTTGATCATCGGCAATGGGTACTTGTTCTTAATTGTCACTTCATTCAATCCTCGATAATCAACAACCATCCTCAATGATCCATCCTTCTTCTCCACTAGAAGTACTGGCGATCCCCAAGGTGAAGAACTTGGGCGAATAAAGCCTTTATCCAGTAACTCCTTAATCTTCTTCTTAATTTCCTCCAAATCTTGTGCGGGCATCCGGTACGGTCTCTTAGATATCGGCCCTGTGCCTGGCAAAAGCTCAATCAAAAACTCAACGTCTCTATCCGGTGGCATGCCTGGCAACTCCTCAGGAAATACGTCAGGGTAATCCTTCATCACTGATACTTCCTCCTGCACAACTCCTGGTAAGTAATTTATACCTAACCGACCGATGATATGGTCGCCGGCCGGCCGTTGCAGGTTTCAGGACTGGGGATTGGAGAAGGGGTGGGGTGACACTACTGAGACATGCAGAGAAACACTCAACTTCCTCTCGGAAGTGCTCCAGGCGCCGGATCCTATCAACATGGAGAAGTTCTTCAGCAGGGTGCCGTCGGTGTTCAACATCGTCATCTTCTCCATCCACGGTTACTTTGGTCAAGAGAAGGTGCTTGGGTTGCCCGATACCGGCGGTCAGGTACAGTGATCATTATCTCATCCTGGTATATTATAACCCTGAATCAACAGGGATTCATGCTTGAAACAGAAGCCAACATTTCAATCTTTCCTTGACAGGTGGTTTACATCCTGGACCAAGTTAGAGCTCTTGAAGAGAAACTTCTGCAAAGAATCAGGAAGCAGGGCCTGAATGTTACCCCAAAGATTCTTGTGGTAAGCTTCGACCGCCTTCATTAAACTACGATGGCCTAACAGTCCAGGGAGGGGGCATATGACAGCTCCTCGCTCGTGTCGATCGCAGTTAACAAGACTCATACCGGACGCAAAGGGCACCAAGTGCAACGTTGGGCTTGAACCGGTCGAGCACACTAAGCATTCAAGCATCCTCCGTGTGCCATTCAAGACCAATGATGGGAAAGATCTTCGCCAGTGGGTCTCCCGGTTTGACATTTACCCTTACCTGGAGAGATATGCCCAGGTATGTTCAGCTAGGAATTTTACTAGGCATTGGCAACACCTTGTGAACGAACTGAATGTGGCACTGATAATAAACCTTTATCGTGGTGGTTTCAGGATTCTTCTGTCAAGATTCTTGACATTCTGGAGGGGAAGCCAGACATGGTCATCGGAAATTATACCGATGGCAATTTAGTAGCATCCCTCTTGTCGAGCAAACTCGGGGTCACCCAGGTGAAAATGAGCTATCGAAATGAAATACTGAAAAAAATGTTCTTCTGTCACCAAAGAAATCTGACATCACAACCAACAGGGAACAATTGCTCATGCTCTTGAGAAGACAAAGTACGAGGACTTAGATGTCAAGTGGAGAGAAATGGACCACAAGTATCACTTCTCCTGCCAACTTACTGCTGACATGATCGCCATGAACACTAGCGACTTCATCATCGCTAGCACCTACCAGGAAATAGCCAGAAGGTCAGTAACTCAGTAAACCAAGACCATCTTGCCCTGTCTCTCAGCGACTCATCCCAGGATTCCCTGACAAAATGCAGCAAAGACAAACCTGGCCAGTATGAGAGCCACTACGCCTTCACAATGCCAGGGCTGTCTCGCTACGCCACAGGCGTCAACGTCTTCGATCCCAAGTTCAACATCGCCGCCCCTGGTGCTGATCAATCCGTTTACTTTCCATTCACACAAAAACAGGCTGGGCTGACCGACTTGCACCCTCAGATCGAGGAGCTACTCTACAGCAAGGAGGACAATAATGAACACTTGTAAGTATATATATTCCTTGGTAATAGAATTTTTTTATTTACCATTGACAACATTAATTGCTAATAACTCTGAACTGTGATATGATTGAATCAGAGGGTACCTAGGGGACAGGAGCAAGCCAATCATCTTCTCCATGGCAAGGCTCGACAAGGTGAAGAACATAACCGGGCTGGTCGAATGGTACGGTGAGAACAAGAAGCTCAGGGACCTTGTCAACCTGGTCATCGTTGGGGGACTCCTGGAACCATCACAGTCAAACGACAGAGAAGAGACCGAGGAGATCAACAAGATGGACAGCTTGATGGACATGTACCAGCTCAAGGGACAGATCTGCTGGATCAAAGCACAGACCGAGCGCGTGTGCAACGGTGAGCTGTACCGTTGCATTGCAGATACCAGGGGCGCCTTCGTTCAGGTAAAAAAGAACTCAAATACAGTTTTTTTTTGAAGGCGCTAGCAAATTGCTAGCCTCTATATTATGGGGTAGGGAGCAGTATATACAAGACCGCGTTCGCGGTTCTGAAATGAGAAAAGCAAAGAGAAGGAAAAGATTACAGGGCCCTTAAGCCATTGTTGGGCGATCTCTCACGTCGGATCCCCGAAAGGGTGCTGCAGACATTTTGCTCCCGCTATCCTCCAAGCCTCCATGGATCCCCGCTCTGCCTGAATGATGGCCCCCGGCTCGGCGATTTTCTTCTGGAAAACACGTCGGTTCCTCTCTAGCCACAGTTCCCATGCAATGAGCATAGTGAGCGACCTGATTCCTTTGCGATATTCTGGCAGGGTGCTGTCGATGATGAGAGCCCAGAAGATCTCTGATTTGTCCCCCTCTGGCCATGAGCTTGGAGCGAGGGCAGCGCAGCCATGCCATTGCGCCGCAGCAGCCCAGATCACCCGTGCCACCGGGCACTGCCAGAGGAGGTGCACTGAGGTTTCAAGGTTTCGAACGCATAGCGGGCAGAAATAGTCATTCGGCCACCCGCGCCTTTGCAGCCTGTCAGCGCACCACAGCCTGTCAAGCATCAACAGCCAGGTGAAGAACTTGCAGCGTGGAGGAGCCCAGGCTTTCCAGAACATAGTTGCATAATCTGATCGGATCCTGCCGGCGAACTGAAGCTTGTAAGCGGCCGCTGCGCTGTATGTGCCAGTGGTGGATGTCTTCCAGGTGAATACAGTTAAGCATGAAACTCAAGCACTGACCATGTGACTGAACCGTGTCTTTCAGCCTGCACTCTACGAGGCATTTGGACTAACGGTCATCAAGGCGATGAACTGCGGGCTGCCAACATTCGCGACAAATCAAGGAGGACCAGCAGAAATCATCGTCAACGAGGTTTCGGGTTTCCACATCAACCCGCTCAACGGCAAGGAGGCAAGCGACAAGATCGCAGCCTTCTTTCAGAAATGCAAGGAGGACCCCACCTACTGGAACAAAATGTCCACTGCCGGACTCCAGCGCATCTATGAGTGGTACCGTACAATCATCATCTTAGAATACTTATGGATAATTATGCTTCTTCTTCACAAAGTAATTTAATAATCTCTTGTCTGTGATTTTAGTTACACGTGGCAGATTTACGCGACTAAAGTTCTGAACATGGGGTCGATGTACGGCTTCTGGAGGACTCTGAACAAGGAAGAGAGGTAGGCCAAACAGCTCTATCTACAGATGTTCTACAACCTTCAGTTCAGGCAGCTGGTTAGTTCAGAAGAAGCAGTGCAACACCAACACCAACAGAACCCAACCCCATTTTCACTGATGTTCTACATTTGTTAGTACTCTTTTCAGGTAAAGACAGTCCCAAAACTGGGCAAACAACCCGCACGGCCTACGACAGGAAGCACGGCCCCCGCTAGGATTGCGCCGAGGCCAAGAGAAAGGCAAGTGTGCCCGCTGCTATGAAATTTACTGAGGAGATAGCGGGGAAGCAACTGACTGACCTGACCGTTTGTTGTTTCGACGGTGCAGAAGGCCGCAGACGAGGATTCAGAGGTGAGAGTTGTCACCAATCATCAAGCTGCAAAACAGCAGAAGAAGCATCAGGTCACATTTGCATAAAACTGATGAATATCTGAATAATGTGTTTGCGCAGGATTGCGACCAGCTTACTCGGCCCGGTGCTCCCGACGTCCAACTTCTCTCAGGATGCAGCTTAAAGTGAAGACCAAATATCATAAGGACTGTGCTTGTGTGTGTGCCATTGATTTGGAAAGTTCCCATGAAACTGGAACTGTCCATGATGATTGTGAGAATAATGCAAAGTGTGAGCCCTGCACTCATCATGAGTTAACTGCTTCTGCATCATGCAAAAGCAAGAAAAATAAAGCAAGTTTAGAAACGAGATTTCAAGCTCCAGACCCTTAAAAGTACTCGAGATTCAACATTTACAACATAACAAAGTAGACACGTAGATGGTACTTCAGCAAACATAGACCAGCATAGTACAGCGCACAAGACAGCGGCTGGCGGATTATTACTACTTTCTTCACATAATTACAACACTACTAAGAAAAGGGTTATAGATAGGACTGATTCTAATGGCACACCAGATAGACAGTGCGCCACTACTATATACTAATGGCGCACTGGTTGCGGGTGCGCCATTAGTGTGGAAGACACTAATGGCGCACCAGTCTCACGGTGCGCTACTACTATTGATTTTTTTCCCATTTTTCTATACAAACTAATGGCGCATGATGACAAAGTGCGCCATTACTAGGTAGAACTAGTAATGGCGCACGGCCAAGACAGTTCGCCATTAGTATATTTTTTTTTTACTTTTTTGCAAACCTACTAATGGCGCACGGTATCACAGTGCGCCATTAGTAGTTTAAACTACTAATGGCGCACTTTTCCACATTGCGCCATTAGTATACATATGTTTTTTTTATTTTTCTGCAAAAAGTACTAATGGCGCACCACCTGCAGGTGCGCCATTAGTAACCAGGGTTACTAATGGCGCATTATGTGGTGGTGCGCCATTAGTAACCTGGGACCAACAAGATATTTTGGACAGCCCACCTACCCACTCACATTCCCCACTTCATTCTCTCCACCTCCTCCTCCAAGCTTATCTCGGCTGCCTCCTCCTCACCTCATTTCCACCATAGATTCATCAAAATTAAGTGGTGAAATTACCTTTTTTTGATAGGTAAGTAAGGGAAAATCTATCTTCATGATGTAGATCTACTTTTTTTCTCCCTAGCTCGCTCCAACAACGTGCACATGCACTTTTTGTGGCCTAGCTAGATCTATGTATGTTTGTGGTGTTGCATATATGTTTGTGTTTGAAGGCACCGGTATTTGAAATGCGATAGTTGCCAATATTTTGCCGAAATGTTTTGATTCATTTCCGTTTCGGCGAGAATTTTAGCACTATGCATTCTTTTTGGTCCTACTTTTAGGGAAGGTCATGCCAAATTTTTTCTTGGTTCTAAAATATCGTTTTACTCTACCCCGCAGGCGACCATGGTCCGCACGATGACTGAAGGCATCGTGAATAGGTTTTTGAGCTCCGCGAAGGCCGGGATGCTTCAAAAGAACGAGACAGAGATAAGATGTCCGTGTCGAAGATGCAAGCTGAAGAGCCTTATTGCGGACCCGGATTCCAGGCAGGTGCGGGACCACCTGCTCTTGCGTGGTTTCATTGATGGCTATCGGTGGCAAGGTGATGAAGATGACTATGAAGTCGTCCATGGGGGCCGGGAAACAAATGAGGAAGGGCAACAAGACAAGTACCACCGCGGCGAGGGCGGGCGAGAAGACAAAGAATATCCAGGACATGATCACGGCGGTGATGCTGTACACAGTCATCATGTAGAAGATGTCGTAAATGATGATGGGGAAGATCAAGACGAAGGGCATGATCATGAAGATGAAGATGCCGGAGCAGACGACGATGGAGGCTGGGTGCAGGACCCTCATATTCAAGAGCTGCTTCTCAACCAGACGGATAACGCAAGAGCTGCCGCCCGAGAGAAAGCCAAGCTGGATCAACTGGAGATAGATGCGGTTACTCCATTGTATGAAGGATGCAGGCCCGAGGATACCCGCCTGAAAGTAACGCTCATGGCTCTGGAGATGAAGGTAAAACATAAAATGACCGACGCATGCTTCGACGAGAACATGTCATTCTGGCACGAACGTCTTCCCAAGGGGAACAAGTGCCCGACCAGTTTCGAGGAGGCGAAGAAAATCGTGTGTCCTCTGGATTTACCGCACGTGAAATACCATGTGTGCATGAACAATTGTATCATTTATCGGGACGAGCACGCGGAGTCTACCATATGTCCAGTGTGCGGCGTCACTCGATACAAGAAGAGGAAGAAAGCTCCTCGAAAATCGGTGTGGTACTTTCCGATCACTCCTCATCTGCAGCGGTATTTCGTGGACCCTAAGGTAGCAAAGCTCCTGCGTTGGCACGCAGATAGGGAGGAGAAGAAGCGGGAAGATGACGAAAATGATCCGGAGATAAATAAAAAAGACAAGATGTTGAGTCACCCTAAGGATGCGAGCCAGTGGCAAGCGTTGAACTTTGAATACCCAGAATTTGGGAAGGATCCAAGGAACATCATGCTGGGCGCGAGCACCGATGGAGTCAATCCGTTTGGCAGCCAGAGAAGCACACATAGCACCTGGCCTGTGTTTGTGTGGATGTACAATCTTCCCCCCTGGTTGTGCATGAAGAGGAAGTACATTCACATGAGTATGCTAATTGAAGGGCCGAAACAACCAGGGAACGACATCAATCAGTATCTGGGGCTGCTGAAGGAGGAGCTAGACACGCTGTGGAAAACGCCAGCCAATACGTGGGACGCCGCAGAGAAAGAATATTTCCCTATGAGAGCTGCACTACTCACGACGGTGCACGACTATCTCGGTTACGGATATCTCGCGGGGCAGGTAGTCCACGGATTTTCTAGATGCGTAAGGTGCATGGATGACACAACGTATCGCCAGCTAGATAGAGATCCCGGGTCTTCAAAAACCGTGTTCATGGGACATCGAAGGTGGCTTCGCGACGATGACCCGTGGTGGAAACGCAAGGATCTGTTCGATGGTGAAACCGAACCCCGAAAACGCCCGTGTACGAGGAGCGGCGAGGAAATAGACGAGCTGTTGAAAAATTAAAAAGACTGCCCACTGCCGGGAAAGAAGCAAAAGGCGCCAGAGTCGGGAAAGAAGCGAAAGGCGCCAGAGCCGCTGCTGAATGTATGGAAAACGAGGTCTGTTTTCTGGGACTTGCCGTACTGGAAGATCCACCGTGTGCCTCACAGCCTTGATGTCATGCATATCACGAAGAACGTGTGCGAGAGTCTGCTTGGTACCCTGCTCAACATGCCAGAGAGGACCAAAGATGGGCTGAAAGCAAGGGCAGACTTGAAATCAATGGGCATCAGGCAGGAGCTTCACGCTAATGATGATGATGATGATGATGAGGCGAAGCAGGACACATAAAGTCGTCGCAAAGGCAAAAAGGCCAAGAAGACTGGAAATGACTACCCTCCCGCGTGCTTCACTCTAAGTCAGGAGGAGATCGAGCAGTTTTTCACCTGCCTCCTAGGAGTAAAACTTCCTTACGGTTACGCGGGGAAGATAAGCAGATACCTAGACCCAGCGAAGCAGAAGTTTAGCGGGATGAAGTCTCACGACTGTCACGTGCTAACGACGCAAATACTTCCAGTTGCAATCCGTGGGATCATGGACGCGCACGTCCGTGAAACGCTATTTGGCCTATGCAACTTTTTCGACGTCATCTCTCGGAAGTCGATTGGCGTGAGGCAACTCAGAAGGCTACAGGAAGAGATCGTGGTGATACTATGCGAGCTTGAGATGTACTTCCCACCCGCATTCTTCGACGTTATGGTACATCTGCTGGTCCATATCGTGGAGGATATCATCCAACTCGGGCCGACATTCCTGCACAGCATGATGCCGTTCGAAAGGATGAATGGTGTCATCAAAGGATACGTTCGCAACATGTCACGTCCAGAGGGAAGTATAGCCAGGGGCTTTCTGACCGAAGAGTGCATCTCCTACTGCACGAATTATCTAGGCATCGAGAACCCCGTTGGTCTACCCGCCAACAGGCACCTCGGCAGGCTCGCTGGATGGGGTCACCGTGAGGGTCGCCGCGAAATGCATGTCGACTTCGAGGGTCGACTCGCCGACTTTGAAAGAGCAAACCTAGTCGTGCTACAACACATAGACGTGGTCGATCCTTGGGTGTTAGAGCACAAAACCTTTATTGAGAAGACGTACAATGACCGAGGCCAACAGAGGACGAACGGAGATATACTCAAAGAGCACAACTCATGTTTCACGCGTTGGTTCAAGCAGAAGCTTCTGTCGTACCCTTTACATGAAGATTCTTCCGCGGAAGAACAACTCATATTCGCCTTGTCACAGGGCGTCGAGCACAACCTGATGACCTATGAGGCGTACGATATCAACGGCTACACATTCTACACCGAGGACAAGGACATGAAGAGCGATGGTTATCAGAACTCCGGGGTAACGATGGAATCCTACACCGGTAAGGACAGGGACAGATACTACGGAAGGATCGAGGACATCTGGGAGCTGAGCTATGCTGGAGAGAAGGTGCAGATGTTCCGTGTCAGATGGGCCAAGAGCGTCCTAAAATAAGACCGATATTTCACCACCATGGTTATAGCCGAAGCCAAATCCAAGACCGCGGGCGCAAACGTCACCGCGAAAAATGAGCCATGGGTACTGGCTTCCCAAGTGGACCAATGCTTCTTCATTACCGACCCGTCAAAGCCCAGTCGTGTTGTCGTGAGGAGAGGCAAAAGGAAGATCATCGGAATGGATGGAGTAGCCAATGAGCAAGACTTCGACAAGTACGGCGACCCGAAGATCGAACATGACGACGACGATGAAGTAGCAGCACACACCACAAGAAGAAGAAGGACCACCCTTCCTAAAGGACGTCCGTTCCACAGAAGAACTCCATTTGCGAAAAAGAAGGGCAAGAAGATTGTGAACAGATAGCTAGCTAAGATCGATTGTATTTAAATCGTAGTCTTCATTTCTCGATTGTATTTCATGGGCACTTTTTGATATCATGAATATTTTTAAATTTCATGGGCACTTTTGAATTCATGAGGACACTTGATCTCGATCCCCCTCCATCTCGATCTCGATTCCCCCTCCATCTCGATCTCGATCCCCGCACCCACCCCCGCTCCACCGCCGCCGCCGATGATATTTTCAAGTAACAAATTTGAACATATTTTTAAAAAAATTATTACTCTTTTTATAAAAAAAATAGTACTGTTATGATTTAAACAAGTTTGAACATATTTAAACACAAATAAATATAAAGAACAGCATTTAAAATGTATAAAAAATATTGGGGAGCCTGGGAATCGAACCCAGGACCTCCTGGTGTATGTGCTGCATGCTGACCAGTCGGGCTAGTGGGTGGGTTCTGTTATAGATAGGGTTAGGTTGTAGATATGGTTAGTGGGCTAGATTAAAACAAAAATCTAATGGCGCACCGAGGGGTGGTGCGCCATTAGAATAGTCATACTTATGGCACACGACTGGTCGGTGCGCCATTAGAACCCTCCCCCTAGCTATCCCCTCTCTCTCGCCAGATCCCCTTCGACCCTCTCTCCCAAGCCACCAGATCCACCCGCGCGCTATCCCCTCTCTCTCTCACCGGACTCCACTCCCGCCGCCCCCGCGCCCCCACGCCCCCACCCCCGCCGCCCCGACCCTCGCCGGACTCCTCCTCGCCATCTGCGCCTTCTTCCACATCCTCCAGGCCTCCGCCGCCGCCGGCCGCCAAGGCACCAACCACCTCCTCGGACGGGGCGCTCTTCCTCGCGCTCTCCTCACCAACCACGACGCCGGCCACCTGCTCCTCACCAACCACGACATCGGCCACCTGCTCCGTCGTCTCCGGCAGAGGTTACTCCACCTAGCTGCAACACTCCTGCGCTTGGCGGCTAGGGTTTGCCTCCAGCCTCTCCCCTCCCCCATCAACGAGAGGAGCATCCGGTGCCCCCGCCCTCGAGTTCGTCGACGGCGCCGTCCTCCAGCCGCAGCCGCCGCAGATACAGAGCCCCCGATTCCATCTTCCCCCTCGCCCCCATTTTTTTCCTCGATCCAACCCATCTTTCAGATGCAACTCTGTGATCTCCATCTTTCAGATGTTATAGTGTACAGGAGCAACTTTGCACCAATGCATGATTCTAGTTAAAGTGCCAAACATTTTTAAACAAATGAATTTTTTTGCAATTTGACATGATTACTTTGATCTTCTAGATGCTTCAGTCTCATTGTAGATTGAATTTTTTCATGCCATACATCTGTGTTGTGCTTCATAGGCAGCAACAATCGTTCTTATCAATTTCACAGGCTAGTTTCCAACAAACAAAGCCTATGCTTATGAAGAATAAATCAGCTGAAATGAGATACTGATCCTTTTTTACTTTGTTTGTTCAGATTGTTGGAAATTTTAAGCCCTCAATCACTGAAGGCCACTGTAGTTCTTTGAATTCAACCATTTAGGTGAGCTACAACTAGGAGGATTTTGGAGTAGTACTCTGAAACTGTTGCTGTTAGAACATGCTGTTACTTGCTGTCAGTTAACTGAATCAGTACAAAACTCTAGTGTATTTTCTTCAGTCCCTAACTGACAACACAATTTCTTCAGTCTAGTGATGCAGCAATTTCTTTAGTCTAGTGTAAATGTAACTGACTACTGGTCAAATACTCTAGTGTATTTAGTGTAAATCTAGTCTGAAACTAGTAGAGCTCTTGGTGATTTGCAAATTCAGTTTAAATAAAAATTTGGTACATGACTACTGATCATGTATGAAAGATGTTGCTACTGGATGAGCACAAGAACTACTCAATAGATAATTGATTTTGTAGAACAAGTCTTGTTGGCAGTCTTGAACCAATAGATAATCTTAACTGAAATTTGACCATGTCTTGTTGCCAGCCCTAATGAAAAAAGCAACTGAATTTCCAACAACCTGCTAGGTAGAACAATCCATTTCCAACAACCTGCTAGGTAGAACAATCCATTACTACATGATTGCAACTGAATTGTCAACTCTATGTACTATGTATGCTGTGGCATGTGGTGTGGTCCGAGTGATCAGGTTTCAAGTGATTTTGAATTTTTATGATTTTTATGCACATATATATGTGTATGATGATCCTCCTTTCCTGCAGTAGTATAACTAGGATATATACCAAAAAAGATTGTTATATTCCTCCCTGGTACAATAAATAATAAACTAAAATAGTTCCTCGTACAAAAAGAATAAACTATACATAGTTCATTTCTTCATCTTTGAATTGTTTCAGAAATTGGTATGACCAAAGATGCTATTGTATATAAATTGGCTGTTGTAGAACTGTTCTTCATCTTTACAGTGCTGTTGTATAGAAATATGCTGAATTTTCTACTCTGATTGTTGCTCAAAGAAATTTAGCAAAAAAAAAGGGGTCCTGGGAGACGCCGCTGCTGCTTGAGGCCCTTGAGAGGCCCTTCGTGTCGTGATGATTTTGCAGGTACCCCGAGAGGCCCTTGAGTTTGCCAGAATGTCGATTAACTTCCGTTCCGGCAAATTCGGGTACTCCATATGTCCTATTTTCAGCAAAGTTCATGCTGAATTTTTCCGTGAATTTTAGCATGACTTTGCTAAAAATCGGACATATGAGGTACTTGCTACTAATGCATGGGCCGGCGTATCTTAGTACTTAATTAAGTAGGATCAACTGCCCCTTTATTCTTGCTGTATTAAACCATAGGTGGCAATAGAGCCAAGTGATTAGTGCCAAGTGATTAGGCCCAACCTAGGGTGCCTCGGCATCGATAAACCCTAAATGATGAAAACTTAACTTGGCTGCCCCGGACGCCTCTGTGTCGATGAGAACCTAAATGATGTACGCTTAGGCTTTTAGGGTGCCTCGGCGTCGACAAACTCTAAATGATGAAAGCTTAGGCTTTTAGAGTGCCTCGGTGTCGACAAACCCTAAATGATGAGACCATGATCTTGTTTCTTGACAATAACCAACTTTTTAACCAAACTTTTTTCCTATTTAGAGAGAGCCATGGCCCACAACAATGAGGCCGATGGTTCGGGCGGCAAGCAATTCTGGGAGCTGTCCCAGGAGATGGAGGAACAACCTCACCGCTATGAGGACGCCGCGGAAGACACCGATCCTGATTACACAACCCCTAGTGGCGTCGGGGATGACACCACTGATGGTGCCGCCGAGGATGCCACCACTGATGATGGCGGCGCACACACAGATGGCAGCCAATCGAAGAAGCAAAGGAAGGACCGGCGTCCGAATGCGCTCCGCACGTCAAGGAGGAATTCACTCAAGTGGACTCCGACGAGAATCCAACGGAGCCCAAACATATAGTCAAGGGGTACTCGGTTCAGCTCGGGTGCATTCTCCGGAGCACCGTCTCGATCAACACCGAGAACCTTAGGCATAAGGACCGAGGGAATTTGCGCAACCTCCTCTTCACGAAGCTGCACGAACGATACAAGTTCCCCGCCGAATTTGAAAACACACGCCTCTCAGGGAATAAAGTGAATAGTGCCGCCCTCACGAAGATGAGCACGACCCTGTCTACTTGGAGAAGCGCGGTGAAGAAAATGATTGATAAAGGTGATAGTTATGAGAAGATCAAGGCGAAATATCCTTTGATGAGCGAAGATGAGTACAAGGAGTTTGAGATCAAGTGCTCGAGCAGTGCAACCTCCGAATCAAGTCAGTGGGGGAAAGAAATGCGGGAGTTGAACTTAGGGGAACACAAACTCGGTCCCGGCGGTTACAGAGTGGCGGAGCCTATATGGGACAAGGAGGACGCGGAGCGTGCCGAGCAAGGCCTACCGCCCCGCTTCGAGAAATACAGCGGAACAAGCAGACCAGGAACTATGTCAGGGCCCGGTACAAGGAGGACCCGATAACAAAGGAGCTTACCACGGATTCGAAGACCAGGGCGCTTGAGCTTGTTCTGGTAAGGAATACACCCCCGCGTAATTAGCTCCATATGGTTGCACTCTAATTAATCCCCATTATTTCTAAATGGTTCACATTCCTTTCGCAGGACACTGAAAGCAGTAGCGCGGGGTCGTCTCAGAGCTCCCCTTTCGACACCCCTTTAAATACGGCGTTGAACATAATGAAAAACAAGGATAAGCTCACTAAGCCGACGTCAGCTGGTCGTGTGGCCGGCAAAGGCTTGTCCACAAAATGGGGGTCATACTATACCGCTGATGTGCGGAAGGAGAAAAAGGCCAGCTCGGAAAGCCAGACGCGCGAGGTTGAAGCACTCAAGGCACAAGTGGCGCGGATTCCGGAGCTTGTCCAAGAGCAAGTGGAACAACAACTGGGAACGAAGCTCAACGCCATGGTGCCTACGTTGATTCATGGGCTGACGATGTGGATTGCGGGCGGCCAACAGGGGCCTCCCCCGGTTCCCAGCTTCACGGCCAGCAACTCACACAGCGCGCAGGCGGCGCCATTGGTGTCTCCGGCGGCGCCGCCATTGGTGTCTCCGTCGGAGGCGGTATTCGTGTCTTCGGCGCCGGCACGGGCATTGGAGCTTAATGCACCCGGGTGTACGCCGGCCGGCACCTTGCCAGCAAGCGCCCCCTCCGTCAGTTGCACGCCCGCCGTTGGCGGTGCCTCGACATTAGCCGAGCTCGACGGCATCACGGTAACTAAGCCTCTCGGCCGATGACTTCATCTCCTTGCCTTTGATTGGGCATCCCTGACACCCTGTACATGTTTTCGCAGGGCACCGCTGACATTCCTTGCACTCTTCTGCACTTCGTGGGTGCCGAGTTGGTCGATGTCGCCAAGGGCAGAATCGTTCAACCGGGCAACCCCATGTTCCACGGTAATCCGATGCCACCCACAATGTATAAGGTTGAAGTGGTTCGGGTGCTGCCAGGCTGCGACGAGCTGCTACCTCCGGTTCGACCCGCTGGGGCCGACGAAGAAGATGAGATGACCCTCAGCGCCTGCGTAAACTGGCCCCTGCTTTGGCCGAAGAGCCAGATTCGTTTGGGGGCAGGGGACACCACCCCACAGACAAGACCGCCAGTCGTGCCGGCGCCAAGCCATGGCAAGAACGCTGCAACGTTACCGGACCTGCCAGACTTCCCTATGTCGGACATCCCTATGGCACAGGATCCGGACAGCCCTATGGCACAGGATCCGGACGACGACGACAACGACGACGGTACATTTACCAAAGTCGATAAGTACTTTGCCGAACATGGGTACGCTGACGAGTTCTATGGGCCTCTTTCTCAAGAACCCAACCAAGACGACCGCAATCTAGCTGGTACGGCGGAGAAATCCAATTGCAATAGGCGTCGTCTGGCGTTCAGTTCTCAGGAGACGCCTCTAGCTCCCGCCTTCACCGAGCCTCAGATAGCTGAGGTGCGAAATATTATCAGCCCCAACACGCTCAAGAAGGCGGTCTGTGAGCAGAACTCGGTCCCATTACAGGAGATCAAGAAGAAGGGACGGAAACGAAAGACTAACAAGGGCGCCGCTGCGAGCCATCCGGCACCGAGTTCGATCCGTGCTCAGGACGGGCCACCTTCACCTAAGGATATCTCGAGGAGGGTGCATGTGGCAGGTAGGGCGATGCTACTACCAAATATGCTGAATGCTGCAACCGGTGCTATGCGGAGTCTGCACGACAGTGTTCTTTCTTTGGAGAAGCGACGTCTCAGAGAGAAGGATGTGGCATACCTGGTTTTCGTGGCCAAGGTGCCAGAGGGCAAGGGCTTTGTGGATGGCGACATCGGGGGTACGATCGTCCTGCGGTTTGATGACATCTTTGCTATGTTTAAACTTCATCCGCTGCACTACACCTTCGTTCGGCTATTTTCGCTGAGTATGGAGATGCGGATCATTAGAGACAAGACCCCGGACATCGTGATAGTCGACCCCTTCTACATGTGTGCCAAGCACTTGAGCAGCGTTGGGGACCGCCAAGTTGCGAGTTCACACCTGAAGGCGTCATTCTGGCAAACCCAAATAAGGATAACTTCCTTGTGGCTTACTTTCCCGAGTAAGTCATCCCTTAACCGCCCCGTAACATATGATTTCTTAGATTTCGATCGTTCTTTTTTTTTCTAACATTCCGTGTTCTGTGCAGTGACACACATTGCACACTCATCCTCTTAAGCCCGAAATATTCCATGGCCACGTATTTCGACCCGAACCGTAACTCCAAGATAGACTACACAAATGTCAAGAAAGTTCTTGATGATGTTCTCCCAGGCTACGCCAAATCTGGAGGCACCTTCACCAGGACTGTTTGTAAGTACGGCAAGCACATGTTCTCACACACACTAGTAGAAAAAGGGTCAAACGTGAAGCACATTAGTGCCGGTTTGTATTAGAGCCGGCACAAATGTATACATTAGTGCCGGTTCCAACAGCTAGCCGGGCCGCTCTCATTAGTACCGGTTCGTGGCTAACCTTTAGCACCGGTTCGTGCCACGAACCGGTACTAATGAGGGTGGTGGCAGGATGTTGTCAGTCTGGGCCCCCTCCAGCACCTTTAGTACCGGTTCGTGCCACGAACCGGTACTATAGGTCCTCCTGCATATAAACCCTTCGTCCAGCTCGCTCTGTTCTTCCCCCTTTCCCCTCTCCTCTCCTCTCTGTTCTTCCTCTTCCCCTCGAGCTCATCACACATTTTGCCCAAAATTTGTCAAGATTTGAAGGCCCCCATCCATTCAAGTGATCACAAAGGTTAGCAACTTTGTCCTTTCATCTCTCATTGCTAGATTAGCTCTTGCAATGCTTTATATAGTTATTAATTTGTGAGTTTAGTAATTTGGGAGGAAATATATATATGTGCTAGTATTTGATTTATATGCAATTTGAGGTCAAAAATAACACTTAGTTTGCATATGTAGGTGTGGTTTACTTAGTGCCTTCTAAAACTCCGTCGTAACCAGCGTCGATCGCCCGCACCGTCCCGTCGCCGGCACCACCTTGTGGTGAGCCTCTTGTTCATGAAATTTTATATAAAAAATTGATGTTTGTGTGATTTGGATATATAGTTAATCATGTAATAATTATCTTACCCGTACGTTGTTTGTTATACTTAGTGCCATGGTTTCGATATCCGTCCCCGTCGGCCCTCGTCCTTGTTATGATTCGCATGTGGTATATTCTCTTTTAAAACTATTTGTTGCATTTCATGTTTATGACAAATTATGCCCATCAAGTTGACATAGATATTTTTATCTAGGAGGTATGTGAACCGGATATTCCAACCGACCCTATTGTCGAGAGGTTAAATTTAGTTGAAAGAGAAAACGTGTACTTGGAAGAAAAATTGAAAATAATTGATGGGGAGAAGATGGAATTGGAGTTGCATGTTGCCGATGTCGTCGATGATCACAAGATCAAGATGGAGAAAATGCGCTTGAAGATTAGAAAGATTAGAAAATATGCCATCGATAATGAGGCTTGGTATCATTATGCTGTTGGATCAATTGTTACCTTAGTTGCGATCTTGGTCGCATTTGTTGTTGCATTTAAATACTTTAGCTAGAGAGTTATTTGTTTGCTGCATTTAAGTGTTGTATGAACTTTATGTATGAACTTGTATTAATTTGGTCTATTCGGTGTTGTGTAATGAAGATGAGCTGGCAATGGATGTACGATGACCGATGCTCTCCCCAGTTTGTTGAGGGCGTGCATACTTTTCTGCTTGCGGCTGAGACAAACAAGCGGGCGGATGGTTTTATGCCTTGTCCATGTGCTGGCTGTAAGAATGGTCACAATTACTCTACGTCAAGAACCATTCATGTCCACCTGTTTGAGTCCGGTTTCATGCCCCACTATAATGTTTGGACCAAGCACGGAGAAAGAGGGGTTATGATGGAAGACAATGAAGAAGAAGAGGACGACGACAGCTATCCTGGCCATGGGTTCCCTGAAGACGATGATACAACAATGGGGAAGAAGCTGAGCCGGTAATGCGGGAAGAAACTGAGCCGGCAATGCGGGAAGAAGCTGAAGAAGAGGCATCAGATGAGCCCGTTGATGATCTAGGTCGGGCCATTGCCGATGCAAAGAGAAACTGCGCAAGTGATTTGGAGAAGAAGAAGTTGCAGCGCATGTTAGAGGTGCGGGAGAAGCTCATAGAAACGGAGCGCGTAGAAGCACTTCAAGAGGAAATAGCGGGATTTTTGCTCGACCAGGTCATAAATCCGAAGGGAGAATTCTATTACCCGCTACCGCTCCATGAAAACCACTTCCAATTGTCATCGTGCTCCGAAGGCACCAATTAGGCTAATGCCACTGGCTCCGAAGGCAACATTCATATGTAGGAGAAATTGTATATAGATATACATGTGTGTATGTGTGAATTAATTAATATGGTGGTTTGTGAGACATTGATGATACATATATGCATGATTGGTTCTACTAGAAATTCTATATATATATATATATATATATATATATATATATATATATATATATATATATATATATATATATATATATATATATATATATATATAACGTGTACAATGTGTAGTATCGTAAAATACCAGCAAACGAAAAAGAATTAAAATGGAAACATAAAATTAAATGAAAAAGAAATCATAAAACTAAAAAAAACCCAAACCTTATAGTACCGGTTGGTCTTACCAACCGGTACTAAAGGGCTCCAGGCCCCCGGAGCTGGCTCGTGCCACGTGGTTGCCCTTTAGCACCGGTTCGTGCTGAACCGGTACTAAAGGGGGGGGGCTTTAGTGACGACAATTTAGTGCCGGTTATGTAACCGGCACTACAGGGCCTTACGGACCGGTGCTACTGCCCGGTTCTGCACTAGTGACAATACGAAGTTCTGCTGCGTCAAGCAGCCGCCTTGCGGTCAGAAGGATGCCTACTATGCCCTCCATCACATGCGGGCGATCGTAAGGGACCATCATCAACTTCTGCTACCAGATAATCTCAAAGATTGGGCCGCGAACTTGTCGGCAATCCAGGACGCGGACCTCAGACAAGAATTCTTTCGCATCCAGTCGGACTTTGCGGACATCATCCATCAAGATGTCCTTCATACGTCGGGGCAGTTCTTCCTCAGATATCAACCGTCCAACAATAAGATAGATGGAATGCTACAAATGCAGGGTGACAACGACCGCGATTTCATGACCATCGCGACAGGCGGCGGCTTCATCCACGCTCCTGTCCGATGAGTCGAGTCGAAAGTAGTGATGTGTAGTTCAGAAACATTGATTGGCTCATGTTGTAATTAAACTTTAATGAATTCGTATGTCTCTTTGGTTTGGAGAGTCGTTCAACTTAGATGTAATCGATGCTATTTATTAGTAGGACCATGAATCGTGCTATTAATATCTTGCTTTTCTCTTCCGATCCTTTTGTTGCATACTTACATATTGCTTATGTATTGTCTGTTGTTTGGCTTGTGCATAGAGATGCCGTCGTATGTCGTGTACAAGGGTAAGGTTCCCGGAGTCTACGACGACTGGGAGGAGTGTCGGAGACAGGTTCACCGTTTCAGCGGTAACAGTTACAAAGGGTACACCACTAGGGCGGAGGCCGAATCTAGATACGCCCGCTATCTAGCGGGAGAGAGAGGAGGGAGCGTTGGAGGAACCGGATGAAGATCAGTTTGATCGCGATGATGCTCATCGTGATGACCACAACTCTCTTCTATGTGATGGTAGTTTAGATGGTCGATATCGACTTGTAATGTGAAGACAAACTCGCTACTCGCGGTCTCGAGACTTGTAGTGTTCTATCTTTGTTCGGTCTTTTGAATTCGGAGACTAATATGATGATTTGTATTCGGAGATTAATCTTCTATTGTATTCGATGAATCTGCTGTTGTTGTGGGGTGTTGTCTAAATTCTGTCCAATAATATATTTTGTAACCGGTGAAAATATCAGAAAAGAAAAAAAGTCCCTAATATTCATACTAGTGGCGCAGCACACAAGACACTAATGGCGCACTGAGATAATCACACTAATGGCGCATCACACGCTGGTGCGCCATTAGTATGCCAAAGCACATGGGTACATATGGCCCCCTGGGAGGAATTCTAATGGCATACTGTGGGCAATACTAATGGCGCACTAGGTGGTGCGCCATTAGAACACCAGATACTAATGGCCCGGTGAATTCTAATGGCGTGATGCTACTAGGAAAAGGCATGCTAGTGGTGCATCAGTAGTGCGCCATTAGAAGGCAAAACTGGTCCGCCACTAGCATGCCTTTTCCTAGTAGTGAATGACAAGGGACGACACGCTGACATAAGGAGCAATTTAAGCTCCGCCTTCACAGGCTTCAGCAGTAGAACATGACGTTCTTCACATTGTCCTTGAGGGCTGGAAGGGGCTTAACAGCTGCACCGCCGGGGGCCCGAGTACCGCGCGACGCCGACGAGCCGGACGTCGGTCCACGCCCACCGGGCCCACTTGCCATAGAGCCACTGTCAGAGCTCTCTGGCTCCATGTAGAACCGGGCGCGGAAGGCGGCCAGATGAGCATAGTATGCAGGTGGAACTGCAATGGAACAATTCAGGAAAGATGGCGGCTTCAGTAAGGAGACAAAGTAGTGGAAATATTGTTCACCGAAACAAGGCAGTAGAACTTTGGCAGTGATCCCTGGAAGAAGGTGACTTACCAATCGACACCGAGCGAGTGCACCTCGCGTAGCTGCAGGAGTGGTTCAAGTTAGAAATGAACTTTCTAAAAAAAGAATTAAGACAGAGAGGGTGCTTAGGTGTAGCAGAGGTTGTTGGTGAGAGTCTGCAACCCATCAGCTGTGAAGTTGTTCTCGTCCCACAAGACGTGATAATGAGCGGGACGGCTGGTGCCCTAGAGACAAGAGAATATTACATTATATAGATTGTTTGTTGCACCCGTAGATCAGAAAACCAGATGTAAGCAAATTCTGTCTGGTTGTTTACCTTGATGCCAGCATGACTGCACAATTAGAAGTCGAATTCAGTCGGATGACAGATCTTCGTGTCCACAACCGTACCTTCAGATGTAGAGTATTCGGGAAGGAGGCCCGTTTCAGATCAATCAGCAGCAGCAGAGTACATTGGTGAGAATATAGTAGCAATATATGATGTGAGTTGTTTATAAAATTTACGTACCAAGGAGTATGTTCCCACTCCTGTCCATCGAGTTCTTATCATTGTGATTGTGCGCAAATAGTCTCGTGTGGTGGCGTTTCTGAACCACGGTGAAAGTCACCTGTGGCTGGTAGTTTGCCTCCAGGGAAGCACAGGCCTGACTCACACACAATGAGATCAGAATTTAATGGAAACATCTGAGTACGGATAAATAAAGAACTGGATGGAAAAGTAGGTACTTACTTTTCGGATCGCATTGAGTTCAAACAACAGAACTTGGTAAAACTGGCCCTCGCTAACGCCATCCCTGGTAAACGTATACAAGACAGGGCATTAGTGAAAGCAGACAGCACATGACCTGGTGTTATCTGATTGGGCATGCACAAACCTGTAGAATATTATCCGCTGGGGCTTCTCACCGGTTGATTTCTTAAAGGATATAAGTAGCTCCCTGCATTTTTGTATTGTAATGAATTGTTGGCGATGTTCATAAGGAATAGCTATTTAAAAAAAATGAGCAGTGTACCTAATCATGCCACTACTGACTGGTCCTTTCTGTGGATCTTGCCGGACCTTGTACAAATCCTCTATCAGCTCTTGCTGGTGCGCCTGAGCAGAAACTAACCCCGCGTACCTCGTAACCTCCGGCCAATCTTGGGAGGCTACTACCTACAAGACAGCATACAGTGACTCATCAGCAGAGTACCTAAAATCTCTTGCCAAAAAAATAGTCAAGACTCAAGAACAGGTACTCAGGTACTAGTATTTTCCAACTTACAGCAGCGATTGAGGGACTGCTGTCCTCGCCAGGATGAAGATGGGTCACATCAGCACCGAATATGATTGTAGGTTTGTCAGTGACCAGAGGGATACGCCGCGACAATGCATCCACCAGCACAGTGTTCCTGCCCCCCACCTTAATTACAGAATAAGCGAAAACAGGATAAGGAACATGGAACAAAGATGTAAATTGTGAAGAAAAGCAGCATCAGGGCAAACTAACCTTGACGTTTATCTTCAGTGCAATATTGGCATAAATTTGCTTGTTCAGTTTAAACACCTGCTTTGTGCAACAGCATTGCGAAACTATTCCGAGATCGATTTCGCACACACGCTTCAGATCACCTAGCATCAGATAAAGAAACAAGTAACTGTAACAACGAACATCATGAACAGTAAAGTTAGGAAGGTTTGCATTTATCAGATACCATAAAGCGAGCCGTTGTTATCAGGAAGGATCCCAATAAGCAGATCGAGCTCCCGGCGCTGGGGGTCCAAGAATGTTCATTGCTTCATGGTACCGAGCTTTGAGAGCTCGCTCCACTTGATCCGGGCGTGCACCCATGGGTGGAAGAACAGACTCCAGAGCGAAGTCCTATCATGATGATGCATGATACTGTTACTGTTGCAGAAAACTAGATGGAGAAGACTGAAGTACAAAGCCTACGATTCATGTTGATGCTTTTATATCTATGGATCTTGGTGAGATTTCTTCATGTTAACTTTGCAGGAAGCATGCCAAGAATACTTTCCATTCCCGAGTCTTGGCACATCTGAGCAAGCTTGTCTGGCACGTTACGGGCAAAATTGACGCACATCCAGCTTCTGACTTTACCACCATTGATCATTTTCTGGTTATGAAAAATGAAAAGGGGCAATAGATATTTATGGAGAATAAACAAATAAAAAGATAGCCTTTGCTCCCGAAACAAAAGATGAGTGAACTTTGTGAACAGAAGAATATTCATGTGATTACCTTGTTCATCATATTCCACTGACCAACTTTAGGTAAACAATCCTTTTCTCTACCAGTCTCGTTGTACTTAAGCTGCATCAAGAGAAAAAGGCGGCAAAAAGCATCACTTTCTGTACAGCCAATGAGCCAAAGGAAGGATGCCCCATACGCTCAGCGCAACTGCACTGCCGGGAGATGACCGAGGGTACGGCGGCGAAATAGCGAGTAAAGTTCACAATAAGTGGGACGGCCTACCCGTGGGGCCGGTAAAATCCGTGCATCCACTGATGCCAGACGATCGCTGATCTTAATGCCAAACTCCTTCCATAAGGATCCTCCTGATAAGCATTATGTTTGACCATCTGTGTTTCTAATAAACAGAACAAAAAAAGAGAGGCAAGAGTTACATACTGAAGTTGCACAAACAACTGTACGAAGAAACACGTCAGACATGAAAAGCAAGAAACTTCATGCCTGGGTTATATCACGCTCCCGGTCACGCGGGTACTGACATGTCTCATCCAAGAGAGCTCTTATCTGATTCTGATTTAGTTGTGGAATTTGTGGAAGCGTCTCAACCCCCAACATGGGAGCCCGCATGGTATATATTGATTGAGGCGAGGCCGACTCTCACAGAGGCATACAAGTTTCGGTTGTTAACAACCAGAGAGATTACATGGAGAGATAAGGAGAATATCAAGTTAAAGGATAGCTATGCTAACAACTAGAGATCTCCTAACTACTCCAAGTCTTGGCTACCAAGCAATGCTGCGCCGTGACACATGTTGACACATGTATGTTTAACACTCCCCCATAATCACAACTAGCACAAGTTGAGATTACGTTTGAACTCTTCAAAACCTTTGAATGGCAATGCCTTTGTGAACCCATCTGCAAGCTGATTTTTGGAAGGTATAAATCTGATCTCAAGCTGTTTATTGGCAACACGTTCTCTTACAAAATGAAAGTCTATTTCAATGTGCTTTGTCCTGGCATGGAAAACTGGATTAGCAGATAAATATGTAGCACCAAGATTGTCACACCACAAACAAGGAGGCTGAATCTGAGTCACTCCAAGTTCTCTAAGCATAGACTGAACCCAAATAATTTCTGCCGTTGCATTTGCTAATGCTTTATACTCTGCTTCTGTACTTGACCTGGAAACAGTAGCTTGTTTTCTTGCGCACCATGATATCAAGTTAGGTCCATAAAAGATAGCAAAACCACCTGTTGACCTTCTGTCATGTAAACAACCAGCCCAGTCTGCATCTGAGAAGGCACTGACACGTGTGGAAGATGACTTGCTGAATGTAAGACCCAAGTGTATAGTGCTTCTTATGTACCTGATAATTCGTTTTGCAGCTGTCCAGTGAGCTGTGGTAGGTGCGTGAAGATACTGACACACTTTATTGACTGCAAAAGAAATGTCAGGTCGAGTAAGAGTCAGGTACTGAAGTCCACCGACTAGACTCCTGTAACTTGTGATATCCTCTTGATGCAGAGGCTGTCCTTCTGTCAAGGATAAAGGTTCTGAACTAGACAAAGGTGTTGGTGAAGATTTACAATTCTGCATGCCAATTCTACTTAGCAGTTCAGTAGCATACTTTGCCTGAGATAGATGAATACCATTACTATGTTTCTTGACCTCAATGCCCAAGAAGAAACGCAGGTCTCCCAAGTCCTTGAGTGCAAACTCAGAGCCTAGATCCTTGAGTAATGCTGTCACAGCTCCATCAGAAGAACTAGTGACAATTATGTCATCAACATATATTAAAACAAATATGGATGTTTTGTGCTTGTTATAGATGAACAAGGAGGTGTCAGATTTTGATGGAACAAAGCCAAGTGACTGGAGTTTCATACTTAACCGTGAATACCATGCCCTGGGTGCCTGCTTCAACCCATACAAGGCCTTATCAAGCTTGCAGACATAGGATGGCGCATCTTTATCTTCAAACCCAGGAGGCTGTTTCATGTACACTTCCTCTTACAGAACACCATGAAGAAACGCGTTCTGAACATCTAGCTGCCTCAGACTACAACCCCTGGACACAGCTATTAATAACACAAGACGGATTGTTGCAGCTTTAACAACAGGACTGAACGTGTCCTCATAATCTATTCCATATCTTTGCTTGAAGCCCTTGGCTACAAGTCTTGCCTTGTATCTATCTATGGTGCCATCACACTTCTTCTTGATTCGATAGACCCACTTACAATCAATCAGATTTTTGCCTGGTCGAGGAGGCACCAGGTGCCATGTTTTATTTTTACGCAGCGCCGTGATTTCATCTTCCATGGCCGCCTTCCACCTAGGATCACCAAGTGCTGTCATTAAACTGTTAGGTTCACCAGTTGTGCAGGACATACCAATTTTAGAGAATTTTTTGTAATTTAAACGAGTGGTAATTCCCTTCTGTAGCCTGGTGCGCGGCGCCACAGGAGAAACCACAGGAGACGAAACCGCAGGAGATCCACGGGTCGCATCAGCCTCAGGTGCTGGCGACTCAGATCCCGAGGAGGATTGTGTCGCGCCTGTGGGCGACCGCCTCGGTGGTGAAGCGGCGGGCCCGGTCGAATCTGGTGTAGTGGCGGGCCCTGGCGCAGTGGCGGGCCCTGGCGAAGCCGACGCGGACCAACCAGGTGAGGCGGGGTCGGGTGCGCGAGTATCTGTCCGCCACGCGTCGTCAGGCGGTTGGCGCGGGGCAACGCCGTCGTTGTCCTGATCACGCGCCCGCTCGAGGTGCTCGGGCCCCGAGGCACGACCAGGTGCTGCGCGCCCGGATCCCAGAGAGGATATTGGGGCGGATCCTCCTCGATGTGCGTCCGTGTCGCCAGTCAGGGGGCACATAAAATCACGTCTGTTTGAACTGCAATTTCCTTCTTCTTCTGAATTTAAATCTGCAGCAGTAATCTCAGGCATAACATGATGATTAGAGGCAAGTTGGTCAGTACTATTATTCTCTCCACCATGATCAACGCCGGTTAAGGTAGAGGGCAACAGAAGAATTTCTTTGCGAAGCAAAGCGCCGGCATTTGGGTGGAGTTTAGCAAAGGGAAACACCGTTTCATCAAAGACAACATCTCGGGATATATACACGCGTCCCGTGGCTACATCAAGACACTTGACACCTTTATGTTGTGCACTGTAGCCTATGAAGACACATTGTGTTGATCGAAACATAAGTTTCCTATTATTATAGGGACGAAGGTTGGGCCAACATGCGCAACCAAACACACGAAGATGAGAATACTCAGGCTTGATATGAAGTAGACGTTCAGTGGGTGTCTCAAAGTTGATGACAGGACTAGGTAAAATATTTATGAGGTGCACCGCGGTGAGGAACGCCTCATCCCAGAACTTGAGTGGCATGGATGCTCCGGCAAGGAGGGAAAGACCAACATCGACAATGTGTCTATGCTTGCGCTCCGCTGAACCATTTTGTTGGTGAGCGTGAGGGCAAGAAACATGATGAGAAATCCCTATCCGTTGGAAAAAGGAGTTAAGTTTCTCGTATTCCCCTCCCCAATCTGATTGCATGGCAAGTATTTTGCAATTGAATTGTCGTTCGACAAGAGCTTGAAAGTTAAGAAAGACTTGGAAAACATCGGAGCATTTCTTAAGGAGGTATATCCATGTATACTTGCTAAAGTCA
Organism: Triticum aestivum; assembly: GCF_018294505.1. Classification (NCBI taxonomy): domain Eukaryota; kingdom Viridiplantae; phylum Streptophyta; class Magnoliopsida; order Poales; family Poaceae; genus Triticum; species Triticum aestivum. The sequence continues at coordinate 750,853,771 of NC_057803.1, forward strand.
TCGATGAAACTCACGTAATAGGTGTGCCGACCGACAGAGGAGGGGGCCGGTCCCCATACATCAGAAAACACAAGTTGCAAGGGTTTTGTTGAAACACTATTGGAAATGGGATATGGCAACTGGTGGCTTTTTGCTCTTTGGCAAGAGTCACAAATAGTTTCATGATCATGCTCGTCAACAAATGCGAGCTTATTTTTGCTAAGAATTTGATAAACAACGGAAAAAGATGGGTGGCCTAAACGATTATGCCATCGTTCTGAGGACACCTTGAAAGCTCCATATGCTTGCTTATTGAACTTGGAAATTGTGGGGATCAACGGATAGAGACCTTGCACACATCTACCGCGATAAAGCACCCTCCTCGTGACCTGATCCTTGATCAAAAAGAAGAAGGGATGAAACTCTATGAAGACACCATTGTCAAGAGTAATACGATGAACTGACAGAAGATTTTTTGATGTATTAGGAATATGCAGAACATCATCTACACGAATATCACGATGTGAGGTTTGAATAATAGACTTGCTAACATGACTTATCATCATACCTGGACCGTTTTCAGCAGTGTGGACTTGATCTTGGCCTTGGTACTTCTCGTGCATGGTCATCTTCTCAAGCTCAGAGGTGATGTTCTCATTTGAGCCAGAGTCAAGATACCAGTTTGAGTCAACTCCGTATGAGGCATTTGCTGCGGCTGCAACACGCCTCCTTCTGGAATTGTCCTCTGCATACCGCCATTTGCATTCTTTTGCGATATGGTTAGTTTTCTTACAGATTTGGCATTTGTTTTCATACTGCTCGTACCCCATGAAGAGAGCGCCTTGATTGTTGTTGTAGTAGTGGCGAGGGGGGCCGTTGTTGTTGTAGTAGCCCCCGCCGCCGCCGCCACGATGGCCACCGCCTTGGCCACCGCTGTTGCCGTGGTTGTTGTAGCCGCCGCCACCACCATGATTGTAGGCGCCGCCACCAGCGCCAGGATAGCCGCTGCTGGGGTTTTGGCCACCGCCGCCAGGATAGCCCCCGCCACGGCCGCCGTGCTTCTGGTTTTGGTAGCCGCCTTTGCCTCCGCCCGAGCGACCTCTGGAGGTTGTGTTGGCCGATGACTTGAAGCCACCGGCGCCGTTGAACATCTCAACGCGCTGATCGAAGTTGGCCACCATGGAGAAGAGCGCGTCGACGGTGATGGGCTCGGTGCGAACGTCGAGTGCGGAGATGGTCGGTTGGTATTCCATGTCAAGCCCGGGGATGATGAAGGAGATGAGCTCTCCCTCCCCAAGCGGCTTGCCCGCCGCCGCAAGCTCGTCAGAGAGGGCGCGCATCTGCCCGAAGTAGGTGGAAGCAGATTGAGATCCCTTCTGGGCGTTGGTGAGGGCAGATCTGATGTTGTTCACGCGAGACAGGGAGACTGCAGAGAACATGTTTGCTAATGCCGCCCAGATTGCATGAGATGATTCAAGCGAAGCCACTTGAACCAGCACCTCCTTGGACAGATTACGAAGGAGATATGCTACGATTTGTTGATCCTGAACTAACCAGGGATTATGGGCAGGATTGGGAACTACCTGCTCCTTACCATCTTTATCTTTGCTAGTGATTGTTTTGGGAGGCTCCTCTATGGTTTGATCTATGTAGCCAAACAGGCCAGCGCCCAGTATCTGGGATCGCGCCTGGGCTCGCCAGAGAACGTAGTTCGTCCGGCTGAGAGGTTCTGATGTGTTGTAGTTGAGGCCAGAGGAGGTGATTGCGGTGGAGGAGGACATGGCTGCGGCGTGATGGATTGAAGATGGAGAGGATGGAGAAGGATGAGCTAGATGCTATGGAAGAGGCCTGCTCTATATACCATGTCGAATTTGTGGAAGCGTCTCAACCCCCAACATGGGAGCCCGCATGGTATATATTGATTAAGGCGAGGCCGACTCTCGCAGAGGCATACAAGTTTCGGTTGTTAACAACCAGAGAGATTACATGGAGAGATAAGGAGAATATCAAGTTAAAGGATAGCTATGCTAACAACTAGAGATCTCCTAACTACTCCAAGTCTTGGCTACCAAGCAATGCTGCGCCGTGACACATGTTGACACATGTATGTTTAACATTAGTCTCTTGGAGTACCTCTGTCCCTCCACTATTTTGCAGACCTGAACAAGCTCGACTCTGTGTCAGAAACATATCCAAATAATGAAAATGGTTTGAACATTGAATTGCTTTGGGCACTTGGCTTACCTCCATAGGCAAGTAATTTGGACGCTGCTGGTTGCCAACTTGGAGGCAGGGCAGGTACGTGTGCTGGATGGCAAAGCCTTGCTGCCTTCAGTCGTTTGGCATTTCGTTCAGTAGCAGAACAGCTAGTATATCTAGACTGCAGCCGATTTGTGAACACTTCATGATGCATGTAGTGGGCGTGCTGTTGCTATCCTTGGTTCCTTGGTGCACACCTCTATTATTTATAATTTTGGTGTCCTTGGTGATGCTTGTTTCTGCTCAAGTTGAATTAGTACAGGCCCTGCGAATTCCCTGTTTTCTGATTTTATACTCTGTTTGAATTTATACCTTGTTTTCTACTGAAAACCCCCTGTTTTCTGACCCCGCAAAAAAAAAACCCTGTTTTCTGAGACAAATATGCACATGTACTACTTGAGACTTGAGAATGACATGCACGTGTACTGTTCCCGCGAAATTGGCGAAATGACTTATTTTAAAGTTTGCTTTCCACAGAAAACCTCTTGGGCCATCGTATCTGTAACTGTTGATGCATGGCTAATTTTCGCAGCAGGCTCACTTCCCAACAGTTTAAACATCGTTAACCGTTTCTTTCGTTTCAAACAAGAGCTTGGCACATCCCGGGTAATTCTCTGTTTCTCCTTTCCACTCCTTTTTTGTTTCGTCGCTCACTTCATCATGGATGCCGACCTCTTTAAGACATGCCAGGGACTAGATCTTTTTGCCACTGAAGTCATTTAGATCCTTGCGTAGGATCTGGAGTGACTCGATGCGCGACAGAGATCCCTCTCGGATTTCCAGCTCAGTTATGACTTCCACCAGGACACATAGGCGTAACAGGCATCTGAATTTATCAAGTCTGATGATGAGCCTGTCCAGTTGAGTTGCGATCAGCTTCAGGTACTCAGAGCTCGTGCACTTTGCTAATGGCAGCAAGGATGTCACCGCTCTGGTTATCACCACGAACGACAAGCACAATTTAGTGAGACCACACAACATGATAATGAACCGAGGCATCTGGCTGCATTTGTTCGCTTGTGGCTTGAGTGACATAAGGTAGTAGGAGTTATGCTTATCTTGGAGGAAATTCAGCAAGTCTCGAGACTATTCATCACTGATGTTCAGCGAGACTGAAAGAACTTTGTTTGGATCAGTGCCTCTATTGATCAAATCCTAGATGGATTTTGAGATATGACTCGAATTGCAACTATAATCGGTGGTTGATTCGCACCATATTTTCACCATTGTCAGGTGCTTCACATGCTCCATTATCTGTGTGCAACTTTGGCTCATGTTGTCCAACAAATCTGCCTAGCATTTCCAATTAACTTTTATCAGGCAATTCTGTAGCCTTCGCATTCTCCGGCTTCCTTCATTTTGTTGGAACTTGAACTTTACAAACAGATGAATTAAACATGGCGGCTCCATGAGTTGTTTGGACAAAATCTCTTATCTTGGTTTTCTTACATACAGTGTCTCCAATAATTTGAGCTATGACCGTAACAACTAGTTAGCAGTAATGGCCGGATCAAGGCCAGGCCAGGAGATGAAACCTGACGAAGCGCACATAGATCAATACTGCAAGAAAGACGCGCCTCCTAAGAAGCCCTGTGGATTACATTATTAATTATCCTCGTGCAGTGCAGTCTACTCCACCGAGAATCTCTTTATTTTTTTAGTCTAGCATCTATTTGCGTTAATTAATTGCATTCCCCAAGACTTTGTCTGGCTGCCTCTCTCATGCCCTGATCTGATGCAGGTTGCCTTTGGAAGAGGGATCAACAGGATACTACCAATCAAAGAGCTAGCGGTGAGAAGAGAGTGCTAGGGGTTCCTGATTGATTGATGCTGCGAGAGTTGATGGAGGAGGTGCAGATTGTACCTCTCCTTGAGCAAAAGGTATGATCTCCACCTAAGGATGAGGATGAGGAGGAGGAGGCTGAGGAATCTCCTCAAGTGCACAGCAGCGTCTTCTCCGATCCAGGTCCTTCTACCAGAGGTGAGCCCGAGATCAGGAGCTCATCTCACTTGACTTGCTAATGACTGCTTACAGCTAGAAAGGATGTACTATTTAATTGCTTACAATTCACCCCTGCAAACTATGGATTTCCGCAACCAATTTCATGAAAAATGAGGACACAGCTTTAATCTCCCCCCTTCTTCTATGGGATCTTTACTTGATGTAAGGATTGGCAATGCTGCTTCGTGGCCATGGCTCATTATTTTATAATTTTGACAGTAACATGCATTATTTGTTAATGAATTATAGCTTTGTTTTTGTATGTTTAGATGTTTTGATCCGAGGAAAAGAGATTGGGGCCCCTCCTTCACAAGGATGCTCCATGAGACCCCTTGTTGTGAAGCTGGATATGCTTATGCAAGCTCCTCTTTCACAAGGATGGTCCAACTCCAGGAGGGTCAAGAGGTTCAAGGACGGGATGCGCCGCCTCAAAGATGACGTTGAAAAGATGGGCTCCTAGCTTGATCAGCTGTCAGAGGTGGAGGACCCTCCCCTGGCAGCAAATTGCTGGATGAATGAGGTGCGTAATCTGTCTTATGACATGGAGGATTACATTGACAGCTTAATATTTGTGCGGCTTGAGCATCCCTCCCTTGTTCCCAACAACATCAAGACCACCTGGTCCGGCCTCAAATTCAAACTCTGCCTCAAATTCTACGGTCATGCCAAGACTCCCAAGACTCAGCTTGTTAGTATTGCGGAAACGCTATCAGAATTCAGGATGTATGTCCAGGTGGCGATTGAACGGCACCAAAGATACAGTCTTCATTCTTGCAGCACATTGAAGCGTAGGCTTGTGCCTACGCTTCCAATTCCAACACTGTATGATGAAGAAGCTGTGCACATCATAATCGATGGTTGGATTAATGAATTTATCAACTCACTGGTAACTGAAGAAGTGGAGGATCTAGAGCAGCAGCAGCTCAAGGTGGTAGCTCAGGTTTACGTGTAGCTTACCCGCAAAAAAAAAGGTTTATGTGCAGCTTGGACCTGTTTGGGTGTTTTATTTTCCGTACAACAGTAACATTAATCGTAGAGCTAAGATAGATCAATTATATAGACCAGACGGTCAAGATATTTTTAATGATGTGGATTAATGTGGAAGCTCGTATGATGCAGCCAATTAGTAAATATATACTAGTCGTCAACCCATGCGCCTGCACGGGCTAGGAACTACTCCACATGAAGGCACTATACATACTCCATGATGGTACATATGTTATAATTGTATGCTTCTATGGATATTATGTTAGTAATTAAGGCAAAATCGTAAAGATGTCTAGTTCTCCAAAAAGGATATAATTTAATCATAGTTAGATTTCTATAGGATCATGCATATAGAGTGGGCATCATTGATTATAATGTGCCTACTGTCAATGAAAACATAACCGAAAAAAAGTATGCAATGATACACACTCAACATAACTATTTTGCAACCACTTGATAACTGATTTTTTTGACACATATAAGAAAACAATTCGCATGTCTATCACCAATTGTTTCTCAGAATTGTATTGCCAAAAATGATGGAAACAAATAAACGAAAAGGAGACAACTTGAGACATATTTTAAAAAATCAATGAAACGAACAAAATAGCAGAATAAAAATAAAAGTTAGATTATACATTCTCAAATTTAAACCAAGGAATGGTAATCATACGTAACTGCCTTAACCTAAAAAAAACCTAAAAAAACATATGCACACACGGCTGAAATTGGCACTTATAATTTTTGGATTGATATTAATGGGCAATTATTATTTTAAAAATTCATAATATAGGAAAAAGATCTCACATTTATTATATGACAGCTATGCAACAGAATAACAAATAGGTATACAAATCTCTAGGATGTTTTTCTGATAAACAAAGTGCTCTATTGATTTAACTGAAGGTAATGAACGTATGCCAACACGACATTCTCAGATTATTAAAGATGATTTTGTTATTAAAGGTGCATGCACAACAACAATTATATTAGTGTTTAAAGGAAAGAAAGAGAACACGCCAGGGAGATGTTGGGGTTACTTTTGTTCATGAGGTAGCATCTTCTAAATGACCTTGACTATCAAATTTAAAGGAAAGAAGTCAAGTTTTTTTTTTGTTTATTCAGTACAAAGACGTGGGTGTTTTTTCTTTGCAGCTACCTTAGACATGGTCGCCGTGGACCTTTTTTTTGTACGTATGGGCTGTTAACTCCCTAGAATATCTCCCATCCTCAACACACTCAAGAGATTTTAGCGTTAGAGAGAAAGGACGTTAAATGTAAAAATAATTTATTTTTGACTATTTTTTTGACGTGAGGTTTCAGGTCTATTTTTATGTACGTGCGTGGATTTTGCTTTTTCAAAACTGAGATTTGGACTCCTTTTTGACATGGTGCTTCAAGACTTATTAATTTTTTTAGGGGATTCCAGACTTATTATCTTCATATTTTTTTTGAAGCTTTATCTTCGTATTATTTGAACACCAATCTGTGTGTGTTTTGAAGGAAAGAAGGCATGCTGTTTTTATTTTTTTCAGAACGTAGAGGTGGGCTTTTTCTTTTGTACGTGTGAGCTGAATCCTAGCACGTTCTAATATATCTTGACCACCAAATTTAAAGGAAAGAAACATTTTTTTTACAGAGCCTAGACATGTGTTTTTTCTTTTCTTTGCAACTAACTTAGATGTGGGCGTTGACAACTTTTTTGTACGTATGGGCTTAGTCCTATTCATGTACGTACGCGTTTTCTCTTTTGTTATTGAGGCAGCGTCTTTTTATTAGATCTTGACCATCAAATTTATAATCAATGGCTAAATTAATTTTGATGATGCGGATTAACGTGGAGCTTATTATGGTGCCTCCAATTACTAAAAATGAAAAAGTAGTATATATACTACCACATAGTAGTATATGAGAAATGGGTGTAGCTACACCCGGTAGTAGGATGCATATATATGAGAAATTGAATTCAAAGTTTTCATACCATTTTGTTCTCAATTCATATAATGATTTGACTTTAATTTGGACTAACCTATTGATGAAGTGCAAGGAAAGCCAGATGCATGTGTATCTGTCTGTTAATTACATGATCTCTTGAAATCCAATTTTTTTTTCAAATAAACTATTTGCACAGACCTAATTATAAAGTGGATGGTTCTGATCAGCGAGTTTGAGATGAGGTACAGAGCGGTGAAGTTGAATGACCTTGCACATGTGTTCCCAGTGGGCTCGGATGTCTACTACACACCTTATTCTTATAGACTTGTATTATGCCTCCAAGCACAGAGTTTTGTAATGCGGGAGGCGTAGGATGAAGATTGTCTCTCTCAAACAATCCTGCGACCAAATACAAGAAATCTCTTGTGTCCCCAACACACACAATACAATGGAAAATTGTATAAGTGCACTAGTTCGACGAAGAGATGGTGATACAAGTGTAGTATGGATAATATAGGTTTTTGTAATCTAAAAACATAAAACAGCAAGGTAGGAAGTGATAAAATGGAGCACAAACGATATTGCAATGCTTAAAAACAAGGCCCAGGGTTCATACTTTCACTAGTGCAATATCTCAATAGTGCTAACGTAATTGAATCATATAACAATCCATCAACATGCAACAAAGAATCACTCTAAAGTTCTTATCTAGTGGAGAATACGATGGAATTGTTGCGGGGTACGAAACCACCTCAAAGTTATCTTTTTCGATCAATCTATTGAGCCATTCCTATCAAGTGTCTGCTACTTCTTGAGCTTGCGTTGGTTTTTCCCTTGAAGAGCAAAGGGTGATGAAGCAAAGTAGAGATAAGTATTTACCTCAGTTAAGAACCAAGGTATCAAATCTAGTAGTAGAACAAGCAAGTCCCGAATCTATGCACATGCACAAACAATCAAACACTTGCAACCCACGCGATAAAAGGGTTGTCAATCCTTCACGGTCACTTGCAAGGATGAGATCTGATAGAGATAGATATAAAAGATTACTAAAACGTAAAACAAAATAAAAGTAAATAAATTGCAGGAAGGTATTTTTGGGCTTTTTGGTTTATAGATCTGAAAATATATGATGGAAAATAGACCCGGGGGCCATAGGTTTCACTAGAGGCTTCTCTCTTGAAGGCAAATAATACGGTGGGTGAACAAATTACCGTCGAGCAATTGATAGAAAAGCGCAAAGTTATGACGATATCCAGGGCAATGATTATGCATATAGACATCACGTCCGTGTCAAGTAAACCGAAACGATTCTTCATCTACTACTATAAACGCCTTAAGTAAGATGACATGATGTAGAGGGCTAAACTTAAGCAATATGATGAAAACCCCATCTTTTTTACCCTTGATGGCAAAAATACAAATACGTGCCTCGCTACCCCTATTTTGTCACTAGGTGAGGACATCGCAAGATTGGAGCCAAAACTAAGCACCTCTCCCATTGCAAGAAGAACCAATATAGTTGGCCAAACCAAACCGATAATCAGGGCCGGTCCTGAAATTTCGGGGGCCCGGGGCGAAACTAAAAACTCGGGCCCTTAACATAAACTTTATATAATACTCGAAATGTATTCAATAAACACGTAAATACGTCCAAATGCAGTATTAATATCAATGATTTATATGTGTTACCTTCAAAAGAAATCTTGTTCCTTGGTATAAATTCATTTATGATCAATGTTAGGCTCATCCAATAATTTCTTCTCTATGCATATCGTTGCCAAATCATTCAATCTCTCTTGTGTCATTACTGAACTCAAATAGTTCTTCAATAATTCAACTTTGAAAAGCTTATTCAAGCTGATGCGATAGTCATATGTGCAGTAACTAAGATGTGATAAGCAATGGAAACATTAGGATAATAATCAAACTCTATCACAAGCTCAAAAATCTTCATATCAGACATTACGCCATCTGGCAAAGTGAATTTTATAACCATTATTTGCAAAATAAAATCATATACCTCAACATCAGATGAACCATTGAGAGACAAAGTTTATGCAATTTTTGTGTAACACTCTTGAAGTTCAAGATCATTGAATGGCTTCAGTGTGCCGGCTCTCAATAAAAATCCGAATATATCTTCAAACACCTTGAGTATCGGCAATTCATCATCTTGGTTCATCAAAGCACTAGTATACTCTTGAATTTATTTATTTTGGCAATAGCTCCTCTATGTGATTCCACGAAAAAGACCTCGGGTTGTTTCCTTTTTGTTTTATTGCTACCAAATGAGTACTTTTTGGACGACATGATAACACAATGCTGAAAATACAAAAATTGTATCAGAGGCTGCATAGTGTTAATTGAAGGTAAATTACTTAATTAGCAAATAGCAACATTTAAAGGATTAGGGAATAGGAAATAGGGAATGATTATTTGATATATACCTAATATCATGAATTAGTCGAGATCTCGTGGCGATGAAACTTGGCGATGACGCGATGTACGTGTATGCGTGCGTGAAGAATGGAGAGTGAGGCGCTCGACGATGTTGTGCGTGCTGCACCCCTGCGCCTCCGCTGCCGCATGAGATGGGAATTGGGAGTTCTGGATCAGGGGAAAAGAGAGTATGTAATTAGAGATCTCACGAGCGTTTTTTAACGAATGTCTCACGATCAAAGGAAAACTGCAGTCTTTTTAGGCAAATCAAAGGAAATACGTGAGTACCCCATCGCTAACGCTAACTGCATGCGTACGCTGGGCCTTTTCTTTCTTAGAATAGCGTACGCTGGGTTACCCCTTTTGAGAGAAGGTAGAAGTCCTTATGGGCCACTTATCTATTTACAGCATGAATACCCTGGGAGGGGGCCCCTGTATTTTGGGGGCCCGGGGCGGCCGCCCCCCCTGCCCCCCCTCAGGGCCGGCCCTGCCGATAATTCGAAGAAAAATACAAAGATATCAAATCATGCATAAGAATTCAGAGAAGATTCAAATAATATTCATAAATAATCTGATCATAAATCAACAATTCATCGGATCTCGACAAAAACACCGCAAAAGAATATTACATCGGATAGATCTCCAAGAACATCGAGGAGAACATGGTAGTAAGAATCAAAGAGAGAGAGAAGAAACCATCTAGCTACTATCAATGGACCTGTAGGTCTGAGGTAAACTACTCACTGGTCAGTCTTGTGGAGCTCTTGGACATTGTGCTTAAAATTTCTGGTGCGCTAAAGGTGGATTCTAATAGTGGCGGAGCTACCACAAAAAGGTTGGGCGGGCCATAGACTACAAATTGTGTTATCAAATTGAAAATAAATGCAGGATGTTGCATTTTACTCCCCAATCCTTTGTTTGGTTCTATATGATGGGGGATTATACGTGTGAATTTGGGATGGGGGTTTCTTCCCCAAGTACGTATAGTAGAAAGGATTGTTTCAGTTAGAGGTGAAAACACAAACTTACAGGATGTTCGCTGACAGAAAGCACTAGTTATCCTTTTTTGGTAAAGCACTAGTTATCCCCCAAATCTCCTCCCAATCATTCGGTTTGCTCCTCAACACGGCTGCTGCCCTAATTTTTGGCCCTCCCCTTCATACACGGCGGCCAGATACAGAAAGCGTCAGAAACCCTAGCGAGGTACAGAACAGAGCACTTACAAATCAAGCCGCCATGACTCGACCTCTGCCCCCTAAGACAAGACGCGGACGCCGGGGCAGGCGGGCAACCTCCTGCCGGTAGGACCATCCATCCTCATCTCGCGCGTCGTTTCGTGGTCCCTGCTCTCTCGACTTCTCTGCTCAGGTGACGAACTGAGACGGAGACCGAAGCAGAGCACCATGGTTACTCTTCTCTCTAGTAGTCTACTAAAATAATATAGATCTCTGCTTTGTTTTCTCTTGTAGGAGTATACATGGTCTATTTGGGAAAGTTTGGCTGCCAGAGGTCAAATCTTTTTATTTTAGCGGCACTTCTTCTTTTATTTTCCGTAGATATTAGGGCATCTCCAACTCTGACCATCCAAAACAGGCACTCTATTTGTTCATGGACTTGTCTGGATCAATCCGCCGACATCAATGCGGAAGCTGGCGATCCAACCGCATCCCCTAAACGTCGGGTCAATTTGAATTTCAAATGCATAGCAATAGTAAGTTAAACGCCTGCCCAGGTCATGGCTTCTTGGATGGTGTACCATCGATGGACGAACGACTTTGTCCTACTCTGGCTGGTGGGTATACGTGCTCGGCTGCAAGGTGTACAGGTTCGGCTGCAAGGTGCACGTGCCCGGCTAGGTGTATGTGTCGGACTGTGTGAACGTGCCCGACTGCTGGCCGTGCATCTCTGGCTTCGAGTCACCCACTTGCTGCAATTCCATGCCCACGAAGGGAAAAAGGCCCCGCGGCATCTAGCATGCAACCGTTTTGATTGTTTGAGCATTCGATCTTTTGAACTTTAGGGGATTTCAAAATTTTGAAATATAACTTGTGGGAATTTCAAAAGCTTGATTTTTTTTTAAATTTCAGAACTTAAGCATCATTCAGAAAGATCAACTTAACATCCGAGAGAGTGAGAGAGTGTGTTTGTCACGTGGTGGTCCCTCGTGATTTTTCACACTTTCATGTCACAAGGCACATGGTGGGTTGAGAGATTTGATACCCACTGAACGCCTTGGGCGGTTGAGCTCACCCGCTCAAGGCCTATGGGTGCGCTCTGTGCCATTTGTCGCATGCCACAGAACGCCTTGGGCGGGTGAGCGTGCCTACGTTTCAGAGACTCTTCCCGATACTAATAGTCGAAGAAGAGTACATGTATCTTTATTTTTTTTTAATGCGAGAGTACATGTTTTTTTTTAGAAAAGGAGGAGGACCCCCGGCCTTTGCATCTGGGCGATGCATACGACCACTTTATTAATTATTCTCATAAGACGTTACAAAGTCATACAACAGTAAGACTAAAGCCGCCGTCTAAGCAACAAATGTCGCTACACCTATCCAGTTGATGAAGGGGCCCAGATAGCCTGGGCCTAATACCAAACAGACATCGCAGCCAAGCCTAACATCTAAGACCTGAGACCCCAACCTAGCCACTTGCCGGGTCCGGGGCACACACTGGTCCGGCGTGCTCTCAGAGGCCGCCGCCGCCAACTGCCACCGGTCCATCTTCAGAACTGTACTGATGTATATTGGATTCTCTAAGATATCAGAAACGAAGTACGCCTCCTTCCTATCAATCAATCAAAAGTATATAATACTCCTACCAGTTGATCAGCAATCATGTAGGTAAGCCATGATACGATCAGCTAGTACATCCCACAAAAGGAAACCAGTCATATAAGTATATGGACAAGGAAAAGGTGGTGGGCTTTTGTAGATCAAGAATCCAATGAGATCTCTTCTCCAATCCAATTCCAGTGTTTCCAACTAAGTTAATCGAGGTCACTTGATATAGATAAGGCAGCAGGCACGACAGAAGAGGCTCAAGCACGTGATGCACAGCGTGCGATGCGTATGAGAAAGACACGAAGAAGACTGAGAGAGACACAGCAAAGGCAACACTTCGCCTAGTCTCTTCTTGCCGGAACTCTAGCCACGGACACTCATAGTCATATGCTACTCGGCTACGGCGTGGACGTGGACGAGCGAGACGTGTCCAATAACATTTGGTGTTAACCTACGTCGGGATGCACTAACCTACTTTAAAGCAGTGCAAGCTTCCTCAATCTCCATGTACCTTTTCTTTACATCAGAATCCGTAGTTAACGGTTACGTAGAGAGAAACTGCTGCGATCCGCACGCGAGGGGTGCAGCAGCAATACTTCGATGCCTCCAAGAAGGTAAACGACGGCCACTGCCATCGCTCGTCACGACCACAATCGAGACAGGGTTTTCACCCCAAGCTCCTAGCACCACCTCATCCGCACATCATCTCACAACGGCGACCACCTAGAACAACCACTGAGGCAGCTCAGAGTCGAAGATGCCCACCATCAAAGTAGCGGAGACCGCCGACCAGCACCGACCGCTTGATCCGCCAATCACTGACTAAAGTCGGGTCACCATACGGATCATGATCAACCTCCAATCCTTGCCGAGCACCACGCCACCACTTCTGGGTTTGAACTCGGGACAAGTGATCACTTCTTCTAAAAGTGAAGAGGCAGTCAGTTTGAAAGAAATTTGTGAAAAACATAGACAAATACCCGTTGGCGCATACTCCTTCCATGAGGAATTACTTGTCGGGAAAATGGATGTATCTAGACGTATTTTTATTCTAGATACATTCATTTTTATACATTTCTGTGACAAGTAATTCTAGACCGGGGAAGTATTTGTTAGGATAGTAACATGATGTTTTTTCAAATTCTTAGTTGATTTATGCGAGATCATTATAGGATTACATATAAGAATATGGAACATATTACTATTTTGTTTATCCAAGTCTTTCATGTCCCCTCGTCTTCATCTCCTTTATTTTTCTTCTTCCCTCGATCTGACATGTTATAATATATTTGTTGTAATTTGTAATGTATCTAAAAAGTAATTCTATCAAGTTAGTTTCCGAGACTACTCTGCATATTTGATTTTTAAGTCTTTTAGGAAGAAAAAAAACATCAATCAATAGTAAAAAGAACGACAAAATACAATTCCTTCAGCTAGAAAGTAACAATTGACATATTTATTCACGGCCATTCCATTAGTTAAAGATACCTATGAGAGGAGCACTAGCTACAGCAATGGATCACAACATTTCTTGCATCAAGAGAGAGCGTAGAGACAAATTACTCTCATGCGTTGTAATGGTTGTTTCTTCATCCATTGGGTTGGAGTAGAGATAAAGAAAACACTCGACGGGGAAGTCAATATACATCGAATATTCTGAGAGATTTATGTAACATAGTTTATGGAGATGTGGAGTTTTTCCTTGTCCTGTTTACCGTAGATACAAAATGTTCTAGCTGCCAGTTAGCCAAGGTTGAGATGCGACCTTGGGAGGTGCCAAAATAACATCGGATGCTGCTGGTACTGAGTCGGGATTCACAAGACGCTGCTTAGAATAGAGTATTGCGTTGGGGTGTAGTACTAACTTCTATTAAAGCACTGCAAGCTTCCTCAATCTCCATGTAACTTCACAAGATGCCTCCGCAGTTCACGGTTAAGCAGACAGAGATTATATTGTTTATCCACTGCTGCCGCGACACCCGCTCTGCAAATTGTTAAACTTAGCTCCCGCTTCTCCGCCTAACTCGCCGATCCAAGCAGCTGACATTGTAGTAGTTTGCTGGCACGCAGAGCTTGCTACGGCATCGATCTGAACTGCTTGCCAGACTGCCAACTGTAGACAGACGACAGTGTTACAATAGATTGACTAGTCAGCTCATGAGTCTTCCACGCCTTGCATGTCGGCTCATCAATCCTGGCAGCTAGTGGTTCATGGGTTTACTTCAACTTTGCATGGAGTCGAAACTAGACTGTATTAACGTTGATTGGAGTAGCGAACTCATAACTCTTTCACAGTACACCTACCAAAACTACATTTTCCCAACTTTTTGGATTTTGACTCTCTGGTACCTTGCCACCTGCTCTGCTAGTTGTTAAACTCCCCCTAGCTCGCCGATCCATGCGACGTCCAAAAAAAGTTGGTCCATCCAAGCACTGTATTAGTTTAGTGCTGGCCAATTCAAGGCAGACAGTGTTGCATTAGTTGTACTAATCAACTCACCAATCTTTCACGCCTAGCTGATGAGCTCATTAATCCAATCAGCTACTGGTGCACTAGTTTAATTCCACTTTGCATTGGCTCGAAACACACAACGTTAGCGTTGAACTTTTGAAAGTTGAAAACTTGCAGTGTTCTAGAATTTCGAAAGTAGAGATGCAATGATGCATGCTTGTGTGATTTATTTTTGCAAAAGAATCAAGGTAGGGTAGTCGCCTGACCTTGTCCTACGGGGTCCTCGCTAACATGTTGGTGTAGCCTACGCCGAGGTGCACTAACCTACTTGAAAGCAGTGCAAGTTTCCTCAATCTCCATGTAACTTCACAAGATGCCTCCGTAGTTCACGGTTACGGAGAGAGAAATTGCATTGATTTTGGGGAAATACAAACTATTGTGCTCCACAAGCCGCCCTCTGACTTCATGGTTAAAGTTGGCGCCGGTTTCTGCGCCTAGCTCGTCGATCCAAAGCAGCTCACATTGTATTAGTTTAAGCTGGTAAGCAGAGTTTGGCACCGTATCGATATGCACAATGTGTCAGACTGCCAAATCAAGATACACAATGTTACGTTAGATGGACTAATCAACTCGTGGATCTTTCACACCTCGTCAACTCATTGATCCAAGCAGCTGGCGGTGCATTTAGTTTACTTCACTGTGCATTGAATGGAAACACAATGTCTCTTGAATGGACTATGAATTCACAAGTCTTTCACAGTACATGTACACCTGCTACCTTCTTTCTGGTTTATTGGCCTCTTTCGTAATTTTTGTCAAATTATGGCCATAGATTTTACTAACAAAATTTTAAAGCATGTCACAAAATGTTATAACATTGGATTCATATTCGAACATAGTTTTGAATTATTTTTTTCTTATGCATAGTTTATATTTTATTAGTTAAAATCATGGTGAAAATATGAAACTAAATACGAGGGGCTGATAAATCAGGACGGAGGTAGTACCGATACAACATTTTCACAATTTTTCAATCTTCGCATTCGATAAAATAAAATCAGGCTCCAATACTATGAATGATGGAGGATGAGAACTAAGGGTAGATGAGAGCGGCCGGCAAGCTCAGCAGCAATCAGACACTTCCGAGGGCTTATAGGTGCTTGCCCCACTCCTAGCTCAAATAGCAGGAGGAGCAAAAGGTAAAATATGTGAGGTGTGAACGCTTATATTATACTCCCTCCATCTTAAAATAAGTGTCTCAACTTTGTACTAGTTCTAGTACAAATTTGTACTAAGCTCAAGACACTTATTTTGGGACGGAGGGAGTACTTAGTGTCTTGCAAAATTTTTTTAATTTGATAAATCTTTTTAAACAATGTAAAAACCTAAAACGAACGTTTGAAAGTAACAAATGGTACTCCTTCGACAATTAATTGGATGGAGGGAGTAAGTTCGTAACCATCCACACACGGGACAATGTCGATTGAAGAAGATGAATAAAATGCAGTCAAAGCCCTTGCGACTTTAGCAGGCCTGGTCTAATAGGCAACCTTAGGAGGGGTGAAAAACAGCATGAATGGTCTTGTCGCGGCCTTTCTTACAGCATCTACAACTGGACACTTTACCTCCCCCCTAAACGTCTGGGCGGAACTCGAGTGATGGAACAAAACTCACGGGATGCAAAAAACGTAAATTCAGAGGGAAAATGGTGGCCCTTTGTAGGATCAGGAATCCAGTGAGAACTTATCCAGTCTAATCCCAGTGCTTCGAAAGAAACACAAAATAATTTGATCGAGTCTAATCCCAGTGCTTGGAAAGAAACACAAGATAATTTAATGGAGCGCGCATAGGGCCACAGGCATAGCGTTTGAGGACGTAATTTGTACAGTAATAAAGATAAGGCACAAGCACGTGATGCATAGCGTGTGATGCATGCGAGAAGGAGACGAAGAAGAGTGAGAGACACACAACAAAGCCACCACTTCGCTTAGTCTCGTCTGGCCGGAACTCTAGCCATCGACACTCATCTGCGGATGAGGCCACCGGACATGTATGACCATGGCGGCAGCTCGTCGTCCCGGCCGCGCGGCAAGGAGGAGCTGCAGCCGGAGGTGGTTCTCTACACGGCGTCATCAGCTTCAGCGTCGCGCCGCAGAGCGCGCACCTCCGCCGGCCGCTACGCCTTGCGCGCGCTGCTGCATGGCTACGGCCTGGCCGTGGACGAGCGCGACGTGTCCAGGAGCAAAGCGCAGCGCTGCGAGCTCAAGTCGTTGCTCGCGGCTCGGGGCTGCGCCTTCTCCCTCCCGCAGCTCCTCGTGGGCGGCCGGCTCGTCGGCGGCCCTGAGGATGTTAGGCAGCTGCACCGGGCCGGCAGGCTGCGGCCTCTCCTGGACGCCGCCCCAAGGCCGAGCCCGGCCTTCGTCTGCCAAGCCTGTAAGAGGGTCGGCTCCGAGCCCTGCCCAAAGTGCAGCGAGTCCCGCAACAAGATGCTGGATCACGGCGTTATTGCCGACGAGCAGGACAAGGTTGTCCTTTTTTATCCAACCCAAGGTGACACTTCGCTTCGCTCCTTTCTACTCCCTCCGTTCCTAAATACTTGTCTCTCTAGAGATTTCAAATGGTCACCACATACGGATGTATATAGACATATTTTAGAGTGTAGATTCACTATATACATCTATATACATCCGTATGTGGTGACCATTTGAAATCTCTAGAAAAACAAGTATTTAGGAACGCAGGGAGTAACTCCTATCCCTCTACTACAAAAAGAAATGAAAAACCCCGAGATTGAACTTGCTTAGAGAGCCGTTTCCTTTTCTTGATGCTGACATAACTCGATCTGGTTGCGCAGCTCATTTCTTCTGTTAGTTTGTATTACATGCAACATCTGCTTGTGTAAACTAAATCATTCTTCCTTGTCTATGTTTCTTTTTAGATGTTTCAGCGGGAGGTAGAGGCAGAGAGATGGATGCGGGTTTCAGTGTTTCTCTGGGCGCCATGAGACCCCTTCTTAAGAAGCTTGACATGATGCTAGGTCCTCATGGATGCAAGCTGAGCAAGGGGGTCAATGATAGGTCGCAGCTCCTCAAAGATGATCTTGAAGAAATAGCCACATACCTTGAAGATCTGTTAGAGGTGGAGGACCCTCCCCTGGCGGCCAAGTGCTGGATGAAACAGGCACATGAGTTATCTTATGACATCCTAGATTGTATTGACAACTTTGTGCCCCCTGATCAGTCTCTTGGCTACAAATTTGACCACAACATGACTCATGTTAAGATTCCCAAGAGGCTCAAGTGGCAGAAACAGATTGAATATGCAGCTCCTGATGTGTCAGGACATGTAATCTCCAAAATCATCCGTGTTGATGTAATTTGTGCTCCCAGGAGGCTCAAGTGGTACCAGCAGATTGTTGAAAAGGTATCAGAATTCAGGATTTATGCCCAGGAGGTGGTTCGACGGTATGACAGATACCAGGTCCACTGTTGTAGCACCTCGGTGGCAAGTAGATTTTCGGCCATTGGGCCTATGATGCCAATGCCGCCACCGCCTTGTGAGAAAACTTGTTCCGGCCTAGTAATTGATGGTCGGATGAGCAAGTTTATCAACTCCCAGCTGGCTAATGATGAGAATCGGCAGTTCAGGGTGGTGTCTATTCACGGATCTGGATGTCTTGGTAAAACAATGCTTGCCAAAGTGTTGTATAATAAATTGGGGAGGCAATTCCATTACCGGGCTTTCATCCGGGTGTCCAAAAAGCCTGATATGAAAAGGCTTTTCCGCGACATGCTCTCACAAATCCAGCGAAAGCATCCCCAAGCAAGCGAAGACGCTTTTGATGAACTTCACATTACTGCTGAAAATATCAGGAATTATCTACATGCCAAGAGGTACTTATTTTCCACATGCAAATAGTATGTAATAGTTGTATAGCATAGTATGTACTGCTTATTTTCCACATGGCCCAGAATCGCATGTAGATTAAATCCCTACAGGTGCATGATGATATATAGTCCGTTTCTGAAAAGATGTTTCTCAGACAAGCTTTACAGTGAGCTGAAAAAGCTTGATAGCAAGCGTTATAGTACATGCCTGTCCAGTAACCGGACATTAGTTTTACTCTTCAAGTCAGCACTAACTTGATGCTGGTAGTAATATTTAACTTCAGGTTAATACCATAGGTCCTGGACATGTATGGACCAAAATTTCAGTCTTTCCTAGTGTATCTAACTGTTGTTACTGTTACCCGGACGCATAAATGTGACATGTGTGCATTCTTGACATGCAGGTACCTAATCGTTGTTGATGATTTATGGGATACGGCAGCATGGGATGTTATTAATCAGCTTTTCCCGAAGTGTAGTCAAGGAAGCAGAATAATAACAACTACACAGATTGAAGACGTTGCATTAGCATGTTGCTGCGTTGACCCAGAACAAGTTTTTGAGATGAATCCTTTGGATGATGCTCACTCAAGGAAGCTATTCTTTGGCAGGCTTTTTGGCTGTGAAAGTGACTGTCCTGAAGAACTGAAACAAGTTTCAAGCAAAATTGTAGAAATATGTGGTGGTTTGCCACTAGCCACCATCAGCATTGCTAGTCTTTTAGCAAACCAGCCAAAATTATCAATGGATTTATTGACACACGTACATGATTCCTTAATCTCCTGTTTGTCATCGAGTTCAACTTCAGAAAGAACGAGCAAAGTTCTGACGGTCAGTTACAACAGCCTTCCTCATTACCTCAAGACATGCTTGCTCCAACTTGGTATGTACCCAGAGGGCTTCATAATCTTCAAACATGACCTGGTCAGGCAATGGGTGGCTGAAGGGTTTCTTGCTGCAAGTGATGGGAAGAATATGGAAGAAGTTGCAGGGATGTATTTCGATGAACTTGTTGATAGAAGATTCATCCAACCTGTGTCTATCAACTTCAACAATGAGGGGGTGTCCTGCACAGTTCATGCCATAGTGCATGATTTTATTGTGCACAAGTCTGCTGAAGAGAATTTCCTTGTGGTAGTAGATTACAATCGAAAGAATTTGGCACTTTCTCATATGGTCCGTCGACTGTCCCTCCAACTTGGTGATGCAAAATATGCCAAGACACCAGCAAACATCAGAAAGTCACAAGTACGTTCACTTGGAGTTTTTGCATTATCAGAGTGTATGCCTTGCATTGGAGAGTTCAACCTTGTTCGTGTTCTGAACCTTCAACTGTCTGGCCATTATAATGGTGACCAAGACCTGACCATAGACCTCACTGGGATATCCGAACTGTTCCATCTTATATATCTGAAGATTGCTTGTGATGTCTGCATAAAACTTCCAAACCGTATGAGAGGGCTGCAGTGTTTGGAAACTCTGGATGTTATGGATACACCAAGAGGCACTCATGTTCCATGGGACATTATATACCTCACACGCTTGTTGCACCTCAGTCTTCCTCCTGACACAAATCTGCTGGATTGGTCTTTCGATGACGATCTGAGCCTTTGCAGGCCGAACCACCTGCAGGATCTTTGCATTTCTACACCGCCTTCTTCTGATTCTGACCATCTGGAGAGAAACATGTATGCTCTAGAATATTTAATGTATGAACATGAAAGCCTGAAAACTGTAAAACTGGTGACTCACGGATCCTCGGTTAGCTATGATGACACTTCAAAAGAAAGAGTTTTGTGGGCGTTGGATATACCTAACCACCATATCCAGAGATTTGAGGTCTCACCTCACAGCCCCGTCATATTTTCTGAAATGCATTCGTGGGAGATCCAGTTTGGCAACCTATGCATTCTGAAGATTGCATTGATGAACTATCAGTAAATGATGTTGATATTCTTAGGGGGTTGCCTGCCCTCACTGCTCTGTCGTTGTATGTGGAGAAGTCGCCTAATATCAAGATAATCTTTGGCACAGCTGCTGGATTCACAGCTCTCAAGTACCTGAAGCTGAGGTTCATGAGTGGAATAGCTTGGCTAATATTTGAGGCGGACGCAATGCCTAATCTCTGGAAGCTCAGGCTAGTTTTCGATGCCATCCCCCAAATGGAAAAACAACTTGATCTTTATTCAGAGGGTGACCGGTGGAAAAAATACCGGCATGGTAATGCATTAATCAGCGTCGAGCATATGCCACGCCTTAGAGAGGTCTCCGCTAAATTTGGGGGTGCAGCTGCTGATCTAGAGTATGTCTCCAGGAACTGCGTAGTTAGTAATCATCGGAGCAATCCTATAATGGACGTGCAATTAGTGGATTCTGGTTCCCGTGGTGCTAAAAGGTAAATGATTGTTGTTGCTGTCGTAACTCTTCAGTTATTCAATTTAACCCGATTTGACTATTCATGGTCTAAATCTGCAGGATATCATCGAGGTCACTGGAGTCATCTTCGCGCCTGCATCCTCCAGGTATGCTTTTCTGTCAATGGGAGTTCTAATAGAGACGTGTCCGTCATCCCCTTGCTCCAAATCAAACAAACAATTAGCAAAACGATTGTTAACTTTTGTCAGGTGTAGCGGGTGGAGAGCAGCAGGATGTGGTCTCGTGGAGCAATACCATTGGTGCGATAGGTCGTGACCTCTTCATCTATTGCCTCCACCGTCTGTCCAGGTGGGACTATGGCTCCATCGCCTCCCTCAACCGCGACTTCAATTTGGCGGTTCGCAGCGGGGACATCTACCGCCTGCGTCGCAAGAATGGGGTGGCGGAGCACTGGCTCTACCTCTCTAGCAATCATGATTCCCACGAGTGGGAGGCTTATGACCCGTCCACTGGGCGCTGGATCCAAGTGCCCAACATGCGAGCGTTTTGGAGGTCCATCATCTCGGGCTGGCAGTCGGTCGCTGTAGGAACCGAGCTGCTTGTGTTTGTAGACGGAAAGGCTGCCTTGAGATATAGCATCCTTACCAATTCATGGACAGGGGTGGCTGATGCGGTGAACATCCCGCGGTACTCGTTTGGGTCAGCAAGTGTCGGTGAAAAGGCGTATGTCGTGGGAGGCATGGATCTTTCTCTTAATGTATTGAGCTGCGCAGAGATGTATGACTCGGAGACACATGCTTGGACACTCCTTCCCAGCATGAATAGGGCTAGGTCCAAATGCTCTGGCGCGTTCATGGATGGCAAGTTCTATGTGATCGGTGGTCTTGCCGGTAGGTGGACGAATGTATTGACATGCGGTGAGGAGTATGACTTGAACCGGCGGTCATGGAGGGTCATCCACAACATGTCTCTGGGGCTCAACGAGATAAGCCACGGAGCTCCTCTGCTCCTTGCAGTTGTCAAGAATGAGCTTTATGCCGCTGATTACAGTGAGAATAATGATTTGAGGCAGTATGATAAGCTGGACAACAAGTGGATCACTCTTGGAAAATTGCCTGTACAGTCTAAGAAAAATGGCTGGGACATGGGTTTCCGAGCATGTGGTGACCGGCTGATTGTTATTGGGCCTCCAATCAACTCTACTGATGAAAAGATGGTTGAGCTTCATTCATGGATCCCGGATGAGCAACCGCCTGTGTGGAATTTGGTTGCAACACGGCCAATCATGGGCTACGAGATTCAGTGCGCCGTGATGGGTTGCTGAGTCGGTCAACTGAATAAAGGTTGGATGCATGCATGCTAGATATGAGTAAGTTACTTACCTTGTACTCGCTTTGTATAATTTTTTCTTTATCCGATTTGCTCCGTGATTTGAATGACAGATTTCTGTTCATATTTGCATGCAGCGCTGGCTGTGCCTCATTCTCAGTCTGAATTTCCTGGGAGAGCTCCGCTGATGATACAAAAAGAGAAGACATGAATGAGTTCCAGAGAAAGTGCCTGCAGAAACATCCGAGTTTTAGTCACTAGCTGTTATTTCCAGTTGCAATTTGTGTTCCAATAATGTTTCGACGCTTTCTACGAGATTCAGTCAGCTGTTCTGAAAATGTGTTTACTCGTAGTTTGGCATAGATTAATTTGCTATAAGAGTGTAAAATCATGATTAATTTTTCTTTCCAATTGTTTATTTTTCTTGAGTGATTTGAACAACCTGCAACCGAAAATAAGGAAAGGATGAACATGTTTTTCCTGCTTTTACTGCACTTGCAATACTCGTGTTCTGTGTGACGCTGGGATACAAACAGTGAAATTCATGTCTAGATATAGCTAGTAGCCTCATACTGATCGGCTCCTGAGTACATGCATACAAATAATGTGTACTGATAAAGATAGTACTGACTCTTGAATACATCTAGTTCCTCCATTCAGTTACAGGATCATCTATCTGTATTAAGTTCC
This sequence comes from Triticum aestivum, assembly GCF_018294505.1. Classification (NCBI taxonomy): domain Eukaryota; kingdom Viridiplantae; phylum Streptophyta; class Magnoliopsida; order Poales; family Poaceae; genus Triticum; species Triticum aestivum. The sequence goes on from NC_057803.1 coordinate 750,876,889, forward strand.
TGCATTTTGCAGAGTTGTCATTTTTCTATTCCTTTTGGTTTCTGATTGAATGAAACTACTGCACAACCGATCTTTTTATCCCTATCCCGTATAAATCGACATCTTTTTATCCCTATTTCTGAACTAGAAATTGGCACATAATGTGAATGTGAGAAAGAAAAAAAAATGCAGACTCCTCTGCTGCAGCGACTCCATCATATGGACGGAGGGAGACCCTCACGCTAATGGCGGATGCTCGGCCACTAGTCTAAATATTGCGAGAATCCCCACCTGAATCGAGAGCATCATGAATTCTCTCTCTGACTGAATTTTCACCCTATTCTTACTGATAATTACTGAAAAAAAAACCTTACAATCCGAACTTCAAAATTCAAATGTAACATCTCATTTCCCCGTCGATAATAGATCACCGATCTGAGTGACATCCGAGACGTAGCTAGGGTTTTTGATGCCGTATATCGACTATCACACAGTCTTGTGTGTATTATCCTCGTCCTTTTGTATGTTAAAAGAAAGAAAGAGAGGGTAGATAAGTACATGAAGACTGATCTATAAGTGTGTGGAGGCATCAAGGAGTTCAAGAGAAAGTGCATGAAGAAACATCTCAGGGCTTCCTGAGTTGCTTACTGTTGTTTTTGTTATAATTTTGGTGTGCATTCAGAGTTTTGATGCCTTCTGGAGGAGAGACTGAGAGAGAAAAGAGAGAAGGAGAGCAAGGCAACAGCAAGGCAAATGGGAGGAAATTGGGGCCTAAATCCTAATTGCTTTCTGCTGAGCATCCTGTAGTACGTAGCTTTTGTTTTTAACTCTGATCAAACTAAATCCTTTTGCATCCACAAGGAAGGAAGCAGAACAGTATGTTTCAAGCTACTACTAGCAGTCCTTTTTTGCATCTACCTGTCTATGCTTTGTAAAGCAAAATTTGGTTGATGGAACAAGAAATAGTATTACTGTCATGAATACTTTCTTGCTTATAAGGTACACCAATTTGCAATTGCCATGAGTGCTTTGCTGATTATACGGTAATCTTGTGGTGCTTATCCTAGTAGTACTGCGGCTTCAGACGATAACCCAACTACTAATATGCATCTGCATGTTGTTGCTCTGCTCTTCGCTACTGGGTGTGCCTACATTGTCGCACCGTGCATGAGCAGCAGTAGCCGCCGCTGCAGTAGGTGCGAGCAGATTGAACAAGGGACATACAGACACACACTAACCTTACCAAGTACAGTTATAGCTATCAAGATGACCAAAGGAGACCGAATCCCGCCGTCGACGGGATGCGCGAAATAATCAGTACCCCTGATGTCAGTAATCGAGTTCAAGTTGAGTTACTTAATTTGTCTCTGTCATACGGTAGCGCGTTTAGCCGTCAGTTGATTTGGATTGTTCATACACCTATTTTTTCTTGATACAAAGCACAGAGACACCTGAGGATGTAGAGATATGTAGCTCAGGCTCACAGAGAAACCTGAAATCTGAAGCTACAGGCAAGTACTCAGAGTTGAGAAAACAGAGCAAAAGCAGGGGAAAGCTAGCCACGAGCAAGCACAATTGCAGCCTGCATCTACATGTATCAGTTCTTATTGCCCCAGTTCTGAAGCTACGGGAGCTTCACAGCTCGCTGATAATTGCAGGCTGGCGCATTGGGTTTGCAATCCAGGACCTTGTCTCAAAAGACAGACAAAATTAACAACATTATCATCAACGGATGTCCGGTAAGTAAGCTTCACAACTCAATTACTTGAGAAGATGACACACAGGTAATAACAAATTCCAGCTGTCTTAGATTCTTCCAATGCTATCCTAGTGATGTACTCCCTCCGTTCCAAAATAGATGAAAGTTAGTACAAAGTATGGAGGAACGTCGTGCCCATCCTGGGCGACGGTTGCGTGTTTATATAGCCAGGTCGCGACCTCCTGGTATAGCGTACAAGTTGGTTCAGATTACAACTTGGAGAAGAAGAGATAAGAGAGGTTACAAAGATAAACGCATATGAGTTAGATCCTAGTCTATCTTCGGTTGGAGTCCTTGGCGATGGTTTATCTTCAGGACTCTGAATCTCTGTCACGTACAGCACTAGGCGTTGCCATATTACGTTCAACATCCTCCCTTAATCACAACTTGGTCAAGTTGAGATTACGCTTGAACTCTTCAAAATTTTGTGTGGGCAAAGCTTTGGTGAATCCATCTGCAACCTGATCACGAGAATGAATGAACCGAATTTTCAACTGCTTGTTTGCAACTCGTTCTCTAACAAAGTGGAAATCAATCTCAATATGTTTTGTCCTTGCATGAAACACAGGGTTAGCAGACAGGTAAGTAGCACCAAGATTATCACACCATAAACATGGAGCTTGGGTAGTCTTCACACCAAGCTCTCGTAGCATGGACTGGACCCAAATAATTTCAGCTGTGGCATTGGCCAAGGCCTTGTACTCAGCTTCAGTACTGGATCTTGATACAGTGGCTTGTTTCTTTGCACACCATGATATTAAGTTTGGACCAAAGAATACTGCAAAACCACCAGTAGATCGTCTATCATCTAAACACCCTGCCCAGTCAGAATCAGAGAATGCACTAACAAGTGTAGATGAAGACTTGTTGAAAGTGAGGCCTAGATTAACTGTGTCCTTCACATATCTCACTATACGTTTAGCAGCTGTCCAATGAGTTATAGTGGGTGCATGAAGAAACTGACAAACCTTATTTACTGCAAATGAAAGATCAGGTCTTGCCAAAGTCAGATACTGAAGTGCACCTACCAAGCTCCTGTACCTGGTACTGTCATCTTGACCCAAGGGCTTTCCTTCTGTAAGTGACAATTTTTCTATGCTGGACAGTGGAGTTGGTGAGGATTTACATCCTTGTAACCCAACTCTTCTTACCAGATCAGTGGCATACTTTTCCTGAGAAAGGTGAAGACTATTTCCTTGTTTCTTGACTTCAATCCCTAGGAAGAAGTGCAAGTCACCCAGATCCTTGAGAGCAAACTCAGCATTTAAATCCTTCAACATTCCTGATATAGCCTCATTAGATGAGCTTGTGACAATAATATCATCAACATATATAAGAACGAATATTGTTGTTTTCAACTTGTTGTAAATAAACAACGATGTGTCAGACTTAGAAGGAACAAAGCCAAGAGTTTGCAATTTGTGGCTTAATCTAGAATACCATGCCCTAGGAGCTTGTTTGAGTCCATATAATGCTTTATCAAGCTTGCACACATGGAACGGCTTATTCTTGTTTTCAAAACCAGGAGGTTGTTTCATATATACTTCCTCTTTCAGAACACCATGAAGAAACGCATTCTTGACGTCTAGCTGGCGAAGGCTCCATCCCCTGGAAACAGCAATAGAGAGCACAAGACGAATAGTTGCAGCTTTAACAACTGGACTAAAGGTGTCCTCATAGTCTATACCATACCGTTGTTTAAAACCCTTTGCAACTAGTCTGGCTTTGTAGCGATCAATGGTTCCATCAGCCTTCTTTTTAATTCTAAATACCCACTTGCAATCAATCAAATTTTTACCATGCCGTGGCGGAACCAGATGCCACGTTTTGTTTTGGAGAAGAGCCATGTGTTCTTCCTCCATGGCTGCCTTCCAATTTTTGTCGCTGAGTGCCTCGCCAAGAGTACTTGGTTCATCTGTGGAGCACATTAAACTGAACTTTGTCAATTGTTTGTAATTAACTGGCTTTATTACCCCTTTTTGGAGACGTGTCCGTGGAACAGCAGCAGGTGGTGATGCAGAAAATCCTGGGACGGCGGCGTCAGAAGATCCCGTTAGAATCCCCGCCTCGCTGCCAGCAGGATCCTCTGCGCCAACGCGGTTGGGAGACGGTGTAGACGCGACGGAACCAGGCGCAGAAAATCCTGTGCCGTGGGAGACATCCAGCGCAGACCCATCATGGCACAATGATGAGGCAAATCCAGGCGGGCCCGTGCCGGATCGCGCGCCGGCAGGAGCTGACAGGGCCGAATCTGCGGTGGGATCAGCGCCTCCACCTGGCTCCTGGCGCTCCTGGCGATCCCCGCCTGTCGGCTGGCGGCGTACGTAGTGGCGGGGCCCATCACGGGCCCAGCGAGTCTCGGGCTGCCGTGTGGGGGCATCCGAGTGGTGAAGGCGGGCCGAATCGCCCTGGCCCATGGCGAGACGCCGAGTGGCAGGCGCGGAGCCGCTGCTCGGCTGGCTGGCGGGCGACGCGGGTTTCCGCGCGGCGCTGCTCCCGGGCGACCCTGATTCCGAGGAGGATCCGCTGTCAGGCTGCGGTGGAACTGATCCCGAGGAGGATTTGTCCCCCAGCCCTGGACACATGAAATATGGCGTTGTAGGCAGATTTTCTTCGCCATTTTGAGCGTGTTCTGCACCGTTTTCTGCGTTGTTCTCAGTTGCATCATCATAGAGCTCATGCACTTGGTTATGAACATTAGTCAATATTGGATCACCACAATCATTATCCCCATCAGAGATGCCGGTAAGACTAGAGGGTAGAAGGAGAATTTCTTTGCGAAGTAGTGCCCCGGCATTTGGGTGGAGTTCAGAGAAAGGAAATTTTGTCTCATCAAAAATGACATCGCGAGAGATATAAACTCGACCAGTGGAGATATCAAGGCACTTAACGCCCTTGTGTTGAGCACTATAGCCAAGGAAAGCACATTGCTTGGAGCGAAACATGAGCTTGCGAGTGTTATATGGGCGGAGATTTGGCCAGCAAGCGCAACCAAACACACGAAGAGTTGTGTAGTCGGGTTTTATGTGGAGGAGACGCTCAATAGGAGTTTCATAGTTGATGACACGGCTAGGTAACATATTTATGATATGTACCGCAGCAAGAAAAGCCTCGTCCCAAAACTTTAGGGGCATGGAGGCGCCGGCTAGTAAGGCAAGACCGACTTCAACGATGTGTCTGTGTTTGCGTTCAGCAGACCCATTCTGTTGATGGGCGTGAGGGCATGATACGTGATGAGAGATGCCAATTTCCTGAAAGGACGAGTTTAACTTCTCGTACTCCCCTCCCCAATCAGATTGGAGAGCCAGGATTTTGCAATCAAATTGGCGCTCAACAAGAGCTTGAAAATTCAGAAACACTTGAAACCCATCGGACCTTTTTTTAAGAAGGTAAATCCATGAAAACTTGCTATAGTCATCTATGAAACTCACATAATATGTGTGTCTACCAACAGAGGAGGGGGCAGGCCCCCACACATCAGAGAAAACAAGTTGTAGAGGCTTGGTAGAAACACTGGTAGAAATTGGATAAGGTAGCTGATGGCTTTTAGCCTTTTGACAAGAATCACAAATTTTCTCAACATCACGCTCTCCAACATATGGGAGCTTATTTTTCTTAAGTAATCTCTCAACTAAGGAAAAAGATGCATGTCCAAAACGATCGTGCCATCGTGTTGAAGACACTTTGGTGACACTAAAAACTTGTTTATTGAACCTTCTAATTTCCGGAATCAAGGGGTAAAGCCCACGAACGCATCTACCTCGATATAGCACCTTCTTCGTTGCCTGATCCTTGATCAGAAAGAAGTAAGGGTGAAACTCAAGAAAGACATGGTTGTCAATGGCAATGCGATGAACAGAAAGAAGGCTTTTTGAAGCACTAGGGACATGCAAAATTTTCCTAAGATGAATTTTTCGATGAGGGGTTTTAATAATTGAGTGACCAACATGACTAATTTTCATACCTTCTCCACTTGCTGTGTGGATGTGATCTTTGCCACGGTACTTGTCGCGCATGGTCACCTTCTCCAGCTCACCGGTGATGTGGTTTGTGGCACCGCTGTCGACATACCAGTTGGTGTCGACGCCGTAGGAGCCATCAGCAGCTCCAGCCACCTTCTCATCTTGTGAGGAATCATCTTCGTCTTCTTCAAAACGGTACCAACAATCTTTTGCCGAGTGTCCCGGCTTGCCACAGATTTGGCACCTGATTGCATCAGGGCGTGATCTGTTGTTGGAGGAGTTGCCGCGCCGGCCTCGATTGTTGGAGGAGAAAGGCCGGCCGCCGCATGTGTTGTTGGCGCCGCTGCTAGTTCCATCGCCGGAGCCCCGGCCCTTGCCACTCCGAGGTGGGCCGCGGTAGCGGGAGCCTCCGCCCAGGCCGCGCGTGGCAGCGTTCGCTGACGACTTGAAGCCGCCCGCCGCGCCTGCTCCCTGGAACAGAGCCACCCGCTGGTCGAAGTTGCTCATCTGCCCGAACAGCTCGTCGAGAGTGACCGGGGTGGTGCGGGCGTCGAGGGCGGACACCAAGGGCTGGTACTCCATGTCAAGCGCGTTGAGGATATAAGAGATTAACTCATCGTCCTTCAACGGCTTGCCAGCCGCGGCGAGCTCGTCGGCGAGTCCCCGCATGTACGCGAAGAAGGTGGCCACCGATTGCGTTCCTTTCTGCGCATTGGTGAGGGCGGCGCGGATGTTGTTGACACGGGACAGCGACGTGGACGAGAACATGCTCGCCAGCGCCGTCCAGAGTTCGCGTGCGTGCGCGATGGAAGTGACCTGCACTAGCACCTCTTTGGATAGGTTATTCAAGAGATAACCGAGTACCTGCTGATCCTCTCGGAACCAGACGGCATGGAGTGGGTTGGGGATGGTTGCCTCCTTTCCATCCTTGTCCTTGCCGACGACGAACTCGGCCGGCTCTGCCATGCTTCCGTCGACGTACCCGAAGACTCCAGCTCCTCTCAGCTGCGGCGTGATCTGAATGCGCCAAAGAACATAGTTGGTGCGGGTAAGGCGCTCGGTGATCTGGCCGGAGAGAGGGGAGGAGGTGGCGGCGGATGAGGCCATGGCAGGAAGCTTCGGTGGAAGGAGGAGAGCTAGATGGGAAGAGTTAGGCTCTGTATACCATATGGAGGAACGTCGTGCCCATCCTGGGCGACGGTTGCGTGTTTATATAGCCAGGTCGCGACCTCCTGGTATAGCGTACAAGTTGGTTCAGATTACAACTTGGAGAAGAAGAGATAAGAGAGGTTACAAAGATAAACGCATATGAGCTAGATCTTAGTCTATCTTCGGTTGGAGTCCTTGGCGATGGTTTATCTTCAGGACTCTGAATCTCTGTCACGTACAGCACTAGGCGTTGCCATATTACGTTTAACACAAAGTTGAGTCATCTATTTTGGAACGGAGGGAGTAGCTAGTAGAGCTGAGGTGAAGTTAGGAAGTAGTAATATTCTTGAGTTAATAAATCTATTCAGGTGATAATAGGAAGCCGATGGATATATTATTTTTCGTAGCTAGAGGAGAAGTCTGGCAGTGTGCCTTGGGGTGGAGAATCAAAGATGGGAAAACTTGATTCTGAGACCATTGGGGGTGAATAGGGTGGGTTTAGAAATGAGGATGAAGATAGTTGTGCTAGAAGTAGACGCAAATGTAGTTTGGGAGAGCAGTAGAGACGTAATTATGTTTTCCTGGTAGAACTGTAGAAGTATACCCAGATGTAGTTTCGTTGTGCTACTGAGACTGTTACCACAGTCTTTTTTTACCCTGTTTTGTGAATGTTTGTGGAATGTGGGGAACAATCCTCCATCCGAAGTTCCCATGTGTAATCCCCGTTCTTTTTTGCCAAGTCAAGTGTTTCGGGTGAAATGCAACATTCTATTGTCTTTTCATGCTAAGGTAAGATTAGTACACACAATCAGCACGCATAATTCAGGACACGCATCATCATGTTTTATACTATTTTTGCGAGAAAAAGGGTGATTTTCATGAAACCAATGGCTCGCTACACAACCAGCACAATAGGCATATAGCTTATCACAGTTTTCATGTACAATCAAATGGGATATACATGTGACCCGCGGTATTTACTCGCTCCAAATGAACTTATCAGAAGCCCACCAAATTAACATAGGTTCAGGTTCTTTTGGTCCTTACAGGCTGCCTATTTCTGCATTTGGACCAAATATATGTCCAACAACAACAACATACATGGTGGACTCTGTCACAGGACAGCAGAAAGCCACCAAATCTGAATTCATGACAACAAACTCATGGCGTTCAGGACGAACTTATCAAAAGCACTTGATCAACTTCACGAGACGACTCCCCATAGCCGTAGCAGACAGTCTGGTACACCCAGCACCTGAGAATACACCATTAGCACATCACAAATTGTCAGCACAATGTCCAAAGGCTCATAAGGACAGCCCAGCTGCTGCTGAAGCAACAGAAGCCACAACTACTTAAAGCGGCAACCTGACACTGAATGACTCGAAGCAAACCGCAGTCCCATGCGGAGTAAGGCTAACCCAGCCCAGGCACAAACCGCCTGCATAAAAATTGGAAAACCGAGGCAGCAGTAGGAAACATGTTTTTAAAGGCAACATTTTTACCTATCCATAACTTCCAAACTAAAGCAGCAACTATGGCAACCATCAAATTTCTGCGAGCTGATATACACATGGCGCTGACACACAGGCGTCTCTCCGAAGCAGAGGAGTAGAGAGAGATATGCGGAAGAGGCGGCTGGTGAATAATTATGCCGGCGGTGGTGGAAGTTACTCGACACCGGCGTCGGCTGCATCCCATAGCAGGCTCGAGTGGAGTCGTCGCTGCTTGATCTGTAAGTGTTGGGTTTGTATCTAGCTGTGGTTCCTGATGACGTCGATTCCGCGCTGTTATCTAAATATCAGACAGTCTAGTGCATAGTAGCCGGAAACGGGGAACGGTAGGCCGTCCCTCGACCCCGATCATCGACCCGGAATCGGATTCGGGAACGAGGTCGGATCCGGTACGATTCGATGAAGATTCGGCGTCCCCGTAGCCTGCTCCTCGATTCAGGTTCCAGGATCCAACAGCCAAAACGCGAGGCATAATTTACTCACGCCGTCGTTTCTTTTCTCAAGGAACCCTCGTTCTTCCTCCAGTCCATTAATTGCAAAGGATCCATTAACAGCAAGGAATGCTGACCGTCAGGGAGTCTTCGTTCTTCAGGAACTGCGTTCCTCGACCCATGGTACCGTACCGGGTTCATCATACCCAAACGGATTGGATCGCATCCCCGCTATAAAAAAATCGTTCGAGAGATGTATACCCTTGTTGTACCCTAGTTTTTTTAGCCACCGACTCTCGTCCCTCGTTCCCGTTCCTCGTTCCCACCGTACCGGAAACATGGCAACTATGGTCTAGTGTGTACTCTCCCTGCTAACAAAAAGAACAAGAGGATATGTAGCAGCCTCCATTAACGTGAGGAGGCAGGCAGCATCTCCGTCTGTCCCGTGGTCGAAAGGAGGAAGATTGTCGGGCCCCAAGTCAGAGTCAACCTGACGCATGAAACCTCAAGCTACAGCCAAATATCCACAGTTGAGAACACATAGAAAAACACAGAGGAAGCTAGCGATAGGCAAATATTCAGAGTTGAGAAAACAGAGGAGTAGAGGAGGCTAGCTACATGCAATGTAGAGTTCAGAAAACAGAGAAAGGGCAGAGGTTGCGACACACAAGTATTCAGAGTTTAGAGAGCAGAGCTATAGGAAAGCACAACTGCAGTCTGTATCTACATATGTATGTATGTATGTATGTATCAGTTCTGATTCTCGATCTTTGTGCACTTCATTCTGCCTTCACCCCTCGCTGACAATGGCAGGCTCGAGCATGTGGTTTGCAATCCAGGCCCTGGGCTCAGGAGACACACAGTATGAATTGACGGCGTCCACCATATATATTGACTCTTGCTATTTATTCAGGATGATGCTTCTGAATTCTATCTACTCAACATAAGAAACAAACACCGCCGTGTACGTGCAATGGTTCATTAATTCATGCCTTGTGAGCTTTAGCAATCTGCTCTCCATGGCTTCCTTAACTTGCTCCACAAGGACTCCAATTTAGGACACATGGGATCAAAGAACAGCACGAGGCTTGCAGCCAGCCCCATCAGTGCCCCCACCTCCTCCTCCTGACGGGAGCGTGCGGCCGGCGCGGAGGCGCCTCCGGCAGCAAAGATTGGAGGACCGCGGTCGGGCGAGACGCAACGCGTGGCCTTGCAGGAGAGCGCGGCAACAGCGGGGCCGCGGAGCAGCCGATGGCGGCGTAGGCGGCGGCGGGGGAGTCGCCATGGGATGGGAGTTCCGATGGCACTGCGCTAGGCCCGGCAGCGCCTAATCTTCTTCTTCTTTTACATTATTTTATTTTATTTTTTTACATGTATTTTTAGGGGTAAATTACACAAATATCACGTGTTTGGAAAATAAAATATGCATGTGTTTCAAAAGTTATTATTCTCGGGTATAAAAATGTGCATGTCTATTTCAAAAAAAAATTGTATAACAAAAGAGTTATCATACCATCAAACGAGATACATTCTTGTATTTTAAAAACAATGTCCTCGTATGCCCAAAAACATTTCCGTGAACATAAGAACTGTATGTGTACAGCGGCAAAAAAAAAACTGTATGTGTAATTTAGTAAAAGTTCTCCATGATTTCCAAAATATATAACATTGTCTGTAAAAATGTTCATCATATATTTGAAAAAAAATCAATGTGTATGTGAAAACAAATCAATGTCTGATTTAAAAATATTACCGTGGCCTTAAAAAAAGGTTCATCTAATAATTCATAAATATTAATCTTGTATTTTATAAATATTCAAGGTGTATTATAAAATCCTCATTGTGCATATATAAAATAAAAGGTTGACTGTGTATTAACATGATGTTCAGCATTTATTTCAAAAATATTCGTCGTGCATCTAAAAATGTTCATTGCGCATCAAAACTATTTATTGTGTATTTACGAAAATGTTCATCATGTATTGACAAATGCTCACGTGTAATAAATAAATATTCATCGTCTAATATTAAATTTTCAACATGAATTAAAAAATTAAAATGTAATTAAAAATGCTAATATTTTCATTTTAAAATAAAAATTGTGTATTTTAAATGTTCAGCATGTATTTAAAAATACTCATAGGGCATTTGATGTGAAATGTCCAACATGTATTAATATGTTCATCATATATTTTGAAACATCATGTATTATAAAAAATATGAATTTTTCAAAATGTCATATATTTTATAAGGAATAAGCAAATATTATGTATCAAGTACTTTTATAATAAAAAACATACTTTTTGAAATTTAGAAAAAAAATTCAGGGTGAAATAAATGGTCATGTACTTGAAAATTATACTTTAAAAAATGTTAATCCTGGAGAGAAGATGATATGACTTCTTCCATTTATTTAAATGACAAGGGGTGTTGAAAATATTTGAATTTCATTTGGAAAATATTTCCAACCCAAGAACTTTATGCAACTCAATGATTTTCACGAGCGAAGATAAAATGACTTCTTCAAAACATATGAAATATGAGTTGGGAGTTTCAAAGAATTAAATTCAAAGTTCTTTTGAATTTATTTTCAATTTGGAGTTATTTGAGTTTTATTCAAATTAGTTTTCTCTGAAAATAAAATATATGGAAAATAGGGTAACATGATTCCCTACATCAAAAAATTGGAGAGAAATAAATTTGAATTAATTTTGGTATTTTTAAAATGATTTTTACTGGATTTTACTAGAGAAGAAGCACTCTTTGTTTTATTTGAATTTGTGTGTATTTTATTTGACTTCGAAAAAATGTTCATGTCGTAGAAAATCTTTTTCTTAAAACGTTGATATATAATATGCCCATATAAAATGATAATTATATTTTCGTTATTCAGTTTTCCTTTCTGTTTCTATTTAAGAAACTGTACGTGCGACCCATAAGTATTTATCGCCCACGCGCGCATCATAGTAACAGCAAGCGCCCCATCTTTTCTTTCCTATATGGGCCAGGCCCAGCCAGCCTTTTATTTTTTATTCTTAGGCCGAATTTTGTAAAAAAAAAAACTGCTGCCGCAGCTTACGCGCGCGCGGCCGGCCGAAGGCCTCTAGGCCCATGCGAGGCGCCTCTTCTTCTCTGTTTCTTTTCCTTTCATCTACGTTTAGTCCCACATTGTCTAACCTTTGACCCTGAAGCCTCTTTTTCACCAATAAATATAGACCCATAGAGCCTTCAAAAATCATCTGATTCAGATTTAATCAATGTTTTGGTTTGACTAGATTCATTTAAGAAAAATATTTTTCTCCTCTCCGGCGCGGCTTCTGTAAATTGTCTTTTCTCTCCGAAGTTGTCTTTTCTCTGCCTTATAAAGGTATATTTATTCGTTCTCTGTATTTATATGTTAGACCTAGAATTCTTTTAGCCGTAGCTATTTTTTCTTCTTTTGTAAAACAGCTTGGCCCTGATTTTCCAAATAGTCATAACTTTTTACTCATTCATCCAAATTAAATGAAACCAACGTCCACTTCTTCGTTACGATCTTCTCTATCCAGTAATCTAACTTAAACGTGATTTTGAAAGTTTAAAATTTGGTTTTCAAACAGATTTGTATTTGAACTTTGTTTGATCATAACTTGAGTTTTATAACTCCGTTTGAGTTGATTCTTTTTGCAAATCGAAGCTCTTGAACCAAACTTTCTGATAAGTACAAATTCACATAATTTTGGTACTGTTAGGAATTGTTTTATGTTGCAAGAGTTATTCGCTTGGTTTTGATGTTTTCCGAATCGTACTCTTCGTTCTTTCCGATCTTTTGAGTGATTGCTTATGTGTGGTTACTATTGTTTGCTCACGATAGATTGACCGGAGTTTTGAGTGCGAATCATCTTCATCAACATTGCAGGCTAGTTCACACTTTGATCATATCCCTTCATACCCAGTTTTTATGCATTAGCTTCTTCCTCAAACATTGCATGATTAGGATGCCTTTAATTTGTGGGTTGGGAAGTAGTTGCTGAGGTAGAACCTATTGCCCTGTTTATTATCAAACTCTTGGGAGTTACTTCTACGTTATGCTTACGTTGTCATGCTATGCTCGTAGACGTGGATTGGGTTTGAGTGATATCCATGACAGATATGAGATTGATAATTAATGGTTTACTTAAGGTGGCAACTTTAATACACATCTAGGTGGATTGAGGCACCTGGGGTTACCAGTGATTGCCTGTTTTATTTTTGGAAATCCCGGGGTTACCGTGTGATTCTCCTATGGTCCGCCACCCAGGCTCAAAGGGAACTGAGTCTATTCATGCTAGAAATTTCCGTGTGTAGCCGCAAGCTATTATGGGCTCTAGCATAGTTGAGTAAGTTGCGTGAAGCTCTTGAAGAGGTGGATCAGTAGGTAGTGGGTTTGTAGGTTTGGTATGGTCTGCCCGGAGTAGAGAGTTAATGCTTCTGAAAGACTGTGTCTCGGTTATCCGTTTGTCAAACACCATGTAGTGCGAGAAAACCAACGGAGGCAGTCGAGTCTTGCGGGGAAAAGCGCGCAAACCTCTGCAGAGTGTACAATCTAATCATGGTTAGCCGTGTCCCCGGTTATGGACAATTCTGAGTATCTAGTACTTTAGTATTCGCATGTATCTCAACACTCTTAAATTAATATTGTTGGTTGTTAAGTACTTTTAATTGGGATCATTGAGTTGGGGTTACCTTCTCAAATGATGTTTCAACCACCATGATAGTCAAATTAAAACAGATTCCTTTGTAGTAGGAAAAAATTGGCTTTTCGCAAAAACTGTAACCATAAAGCTTTCCACCAGCCAAATATGCATGTAGTGATAGTTATTATTCATCATTGCTTTGTGGTGTGAATTTGCCAGTACATTCAATGTACTGACGCTTGTGGCCGCAACGTCTCATGTTGCAGGATCTTACGACGAGTAAGTGATACGTTAGGGTTACGATTTCCTATACTCAACTTTGCCGTTGGTGTTGATGGGAATCCACAACCTTGTTGCTTCCGCTATTTTGGATTGAGGTAATAGTATTTACGTTATCTTATACATGTGATTTACCTCTGTTATAAATCCTCGAGTACTGTGTGTGTCAGCATACCGATCCAGGGATGACACGTAAGCACAGAGACTTGACCCATTCGGGTCGGGTCGCTACAACAATTTTGCAACAAATATATGGTAGGTCCTTCACGAAAAAACCTCATTTCGGGCACTCAGAAAATGGAAAATAAATTTTCCGTGCAAAGAAAATGAAAACTCATTTAGGCAACATTGTTTGGAATTCCAAGATGCCCCCTTGTGCATGATATGAGATCATTTGAACAAACTATGCCATGAATGTGGCCATAAGATTGATCATTTGGCTTGAAAGCCATGAATCTTCACGCATGATAGCTCGTTTCTAAGAACACTTATTAAAAATAATTTCCGTATTACAAATTTATTATTTTCCTGGAAACTTGGTCACATACGATGACACAATGCGCAGTTTTTCCAATTTTTTGATTTTTTTTGAATTTTTTATGCTCATTTCAAAATGCGGTCAAAACGGCGGGCTTGACTGTTCCTAGCTAGTGGTTGAATCTTGGATTTTTTTGGTATTTCTATGATTAAATAGATACTTATTTACCTAGAAATGATTTTTGGAAAAAATAAAGAGCAATATGGGGCACCTGCAGTTCAAATTTGACCCGCTTCCAGCTGAATCGGCGGGAATTTGTCTTTTTCACGAGAGGTGGATCAAAACTTTTTACACCCAACCATTTGGTCAATTGTATATTAAATATGTCCTAGTATTTTATAAAATTGATTTGGTACAATTTTGCAACAAATATATGGTAGATCCTTCACGAAAAAACCTCATTTCGGGCACTCAGAAAATGGAAAATGAATTTTCTGTGCAAAGAAAATGAAAACTCCCTTAGGCAACATTGTTTGGAATTCCAAGATGCCCCCTTGTGCATGATATGAGATCATTTGAACAAACTATGCCAAGAATGTGGCCATAAGATTGATCATTTGGCTTGAAAGCCATGAATCTTCACGCATGATAGCTCATTTCTGAGAACACTTTTTAAAAATAATTTCTGTATTACAAGTTTATTATTTTTCCTGCAAATTTGGTCACATATGATGACATAATGCGAATGTTTTCCAATTTTTTGTTTTTTTTGAATTTTTATGCCCGTTTCAAAATGCGGTCAAAACGGCGGGCTTGACCTTTCCTAGCTAGTGGTTGAAACTTGGAATTTTTTTGGTATTTCTCTGATTAAATAGATACTTATTTACCTAGAAATGATTTTTAGAAAAAATAAAGAGCATACTATGAGGTAGCTACAGTTCAAATTTGACCCGCTTCCAGCTGAATCGACGGGAATTTGTCTTTTTCACGAGAGGTGGATCAAAACTTTTTACACCTGACCATTTGGTCAATTGTGCATTAAATATGTCCTAGTATTTTATAAAATTGATTTGGTACAATTTTGCAACAAATATATGGTAGGTCCTTCACGAAAAAAACTCATTTCGGGCACTCGAAAAATGGAAAATGAATTTTCCGTGCAAATAAAATGAAAACTCCCTTAGGCAACATTGTTTGGAATTCCAAAATGCCCCCTTGTTCATAATATGAGATCATTTGAACAAACTATGCCAAGAATATGGCCATAAGATTGATCATTTGGCTTGAAAGCCATGAATCTTCACGTATGATACCTCGTTTCTGAGAACACTTTTTAAAAATAATTTTTGTATTACAAGTTTATTATTTTTCTGGAAACTTGGTTACATATGATGACATAATGCGAAGGTTTTCCAATTTTTTGATTTTGTTTTGAATTTTTTATGCCCATTTCAAAATGCGGTCAAAACGGCGGGCTTGACCGTTCCTAGCTAGTGGTTGAATCTTGGAATTTTTTTGGTGTTCCTCTGATTAAATAGATACTTATTTACCTAGAAATGATTTTTGGAAAAAATAAATAGCAAACTACGAGGTAGCTACAGTTCAAATTTGACCCGCTTCCACCTAAATCGGCGGGAATTTGTCTTTTTCACGAGGGGTGGATCAAAACTTATTACATCCAACCATTTGGTCAATTGTGCATTAAATATGTCCTAGTATTTTATAAAATTGATTTGGTACAATTTTGCAACAAATATATGGTAGGTCCTTCATGAAAAACCTCATTTCGTGCACTAAAAAAAATGATTGAAAATAGATAGAAAATCAGAAATGCATAGAAAATGGTGCTCATCCATAAAATGTGGTCTAACTTGAGTGAAAATTTGTGTGATGCCTTTTGCGAAAATAGTTTTGATAGCTACTTCACAAAATCCCTCTATTTTTAGTATTGAAAACTATTTTAGATCACTGATTTTCTGAACCAATCAAAATTCTTACCACGGATCGATGACATGACGCCCATCCGGCCATCCATCCATACATATCTCCACATCCGTCCATCCATCTATCTACAGAAAAAAAGGAGATACCCCCTCCCCCCGCAGCCCAAACCCTAGATCAGATCCCCCATCGCACCCCTCCTCCCTGCTCCCAATGTCCCCGCCGCCGCCGCCACCTCCTCCCCGTACTCGCCCCATCCCGATCCAGTCCTCTCCCACCCACCGCCGACCTCGCCGTCCTCCTCACCCACCACCGCCGACCTCGTCCCTCCCTCCCCTCTCCGCATCTCCCGGCCACCTCTACGTCCGAGGAGATCGAGTGAGCGCCCGAGTGCGCCCGTCCTCGCAGCCTCCTCCCAGGATTCCCCGCACCCAAGCCCCACAAGAGGAGCTCCTCCTGTGTGTTTGTACGCCGCCGCCGGCGACCACCAGCCACAGCTTGCCGGAGCCAGCAGATGAGTGCCACCCTTCTTCTCTGTTCTCTTCTTCCCGTGCTCTCTTTCTTCCTCCTTTCTCTCTCACACACATCTCGATTTCTCTCTCTGTCTCAAACAGTGCACTTCGCCGCCATGGACGCTCGCGTCCCCGACCTTGCAGCGTGCCGCCCCGATGCGAACGGCGGACTCCTTCCTCTTCTTGGAATTCTTCTCCGCCGGCCGGTCGCCGCCTCCGCCTCGTCGTCGGTGGAATCCATTCATCGGAGAAGAGAAGAGAAGAAAAGATGCTGCCTTGGATCTTCAGCCGGAAGGGCGCCTCGGGCTTCTCCTGGGCCTCCACCGTCGACCACGTCACCGCCGGCATCTCCGCGTCCGGCCTCACCGCAATAGTCACGGGTGCGTCGAGCGGGATCGGCGCGGAGACGGCGCGGGTGCTGGCGGCGCACGGGGCCCACGTCGTCATGGTCGCCCGCAACCTCGCCGCCGCAGAGGACGTGCGCCAGGCCGTCCTCGCCGAGTCCCCCGCCGCCAGCCTCGACCTCATGGAGCTGGACCTCTCCTCCCTCGCCTCCGTCCGCAAGTTCGCCGGCGACTTCGACGCCACCGGCCTCCCGCTCAACATCCTCGTGTAAGGCAGCAGCCCCTCTCCTAATCCCCACACCACTACCTAATCCCCACACCACTACTAACTTGCAATCATGCGGCTCCACTGTTGCGATTTGTGAGGACCATCCATTCATTCAGGTTCAGGTTCAGTTTCAGTTTCAGTTTCAGTTAGCCATTAAATTCTTCTATCCAGCGTGCGTGCTGAATATGTTCTCCACTGTCAAGGATTTATTTATTGTCTTGTTAACTTCTAGCTACCTGCTGCTTGCGTTGCATTGCATTGCATTGTGTGTCAAGTGATTAATCAGCGTGCGTGCTGAATATGTTCTTCACTGTCTAGAATTTTCTGCTGTGTTTTTTTTTTACTTGTAATAAATACTGTTAAAGTAGGCAGCCACTGGGATCTGAAGTTGCAACGCCAAGTTGCAATTAGCTGGGATGTGTAGCGTGGTTACTGTAGCTTACATGACATCCCTTGAGGATGTTAGAGGATCCGATTCCGGCTAGCTTGTGTTGATTGGTTTTGAGATATAACTAGATCATGGTTGGCACGCGTTGCTGCGCCCATCTATTTTGACGATAGAATGATAGAAAAAAGAGATAAACGCACCATTGGTCATTGAACTTTTACGAGATGAGCACATTGGTTACTCTTCTCTCAAAATGTGATAAACCGGTCACAACACTCATATATATGAGCAAACTGGTCACTCTGCCATTTCCAGCCGTAACGGGCGCTGAAGTGCCGTGCTGACTCAGCGTCGGGCCCACAACTGCGGCACGTGCACATATTAGAGGGTGGGATTCTTTGCAAGAAAGACCCTAAAAATATTAACTGAGAACATGTCATGGCTGCACCTGTTTCACACTAAATTGGGACCACCTATCAGCCTCTTACGGACCATGCACGAGCAACTTAAACGCGGATTACGAGCGCGAAACAGTGGCGACACACATGTAGGCGCAGAAAGGAGCTACAGGAGGTGAGATTGGCACAGGGGCTATGCGGGAGTGAGGTCGCACCGGCTTGGGGTGGTGGGAGTGTGCGGGTTGGCCCCGGGCACTGAGCTCCAGCGGTGGCTGCAGCGCCACTAGGGCGCATGCGGGCTAGAGAGGACAGCAGAGAGTGAGAAGAGGTGCACCAGCACCGAAGGCTCACCTAGATCATGTGTGAGCGGACTGAGATGTCGGAGGCGAGGCCACGGCTGCCAGAGGCGGCGACCGGAGGAGGCTTGAGTGGTGAGGCCTTCTCTAGGATGCGTGACATGGTTGGAATGTCACCATAAGCTACAGACGATTCCCACGGGGGCTACCAAGCTGAGAATAAGAGCTGGGGTCTCCAGGGGTAGATTGATACGCGGCTATCTTTCACCGGAGGGGGAGAAGAAGTGTGTGGCGCAGGTGCTACATGGACTCCGGGTTCGATTCCTATGGCAGAAACTTATAGGGATTCTCGATGAAGCCTTGGACAAGATGGCGAGGCACAAAGTGGTTGTTGTCCGCACGTGCGACAAAGGACGCAGGCGACGGTGCACACTGGATGCCGACACGAGCACTGTGGACTCCGCGAGCGTGGGTGTAGCTGCCTAGGCGGCGATGTTTTGGTTATTCGATGAGATGTCATGGGGGAGAGAGACACTCATGCGCTGGTCGACCACGGTATTGGTAACGACGCGAGTGCTACCATGCCGGAGATGGAGAAGGGGACCGGGTCAGCCACAATCGAGAAGGGGAGAGGTGTGAGAGGATGTGGTTGACCTTCTGGTGAGAGCAATTATCATGTATCCTATTCCTACCTGGCGTCCTGGCGGCGACGTCGGACGTCGTCGGCCGGGAGCCGGACCACCGGCGCAAGCAACACGAGGCGGTGCTCCGGGCGAGGTGAGCTTGCACAAAGCTACACCGCGTCCCACGGCTGCATCTGAGCGTAGTACGTCCTCACGAACAGTAAGAAACACAGCGGGAGCGACACAAATTCAGACAAATACACGACGGTTGCGGATCGAGGCTACTACGTCCAGGTTCCATCAAATCTACGGCCTTTTCTCCAGGTGGCTCGCTCGGGCGTAACAGGTGGCCACGGAGTGCATGGGGTAGTGCGGTACAGCGGGCTAGCGGATGAAGGAACCTCCAGTCCAATTGAGGGAACACGACGCAACACCAGGAGTGGTCACCGAACGAAAGACGCAACGGGTTCGCGGTTGCGCTCGTCGGCGGTGGTAGCAACGGCGCAGGTGGCGCGCGATGGCGGTGGTAGCAGTGCTGCAGATCGCGTGTGACGGTCACGGTAGTGGCGTCGGGGCATGGCATGGCGTGGTGCATCTCAGCATGAGCGGCCTCGGCGACGGCCATGGCGCCGCGGCGGTCGGCGGCACGCGGCAGCGTTCCTGGATCCCGACGAGAGCCCATGGCTCGGTAGCTTCGCGTCGAGTTTCTGTCAAGAACAAGGAACAAAAAATCCTCCCGGCGTCCAAACTATGCTCCACATCTTCCCAGGGTCCTTCTTGCAAAAAATCCAGACCTCTGATATGCGCATGTGCTGTGGGCGTGGGTCCAATAATGCTGAGTCAGCACGCCACCTCAGCGACCGTTACGGTTGGAAACGGCAGAGTGACCAGTTTGCTCATAAAATTGAGTGTTGTGACCGGTTCATCACATTTTGAGAGAAGAATGACCAATGTGCACATCTCACGAGAGTTCAATGACCAATGGTGTGTTTATCTCTAGAAAAAAATCTATTAATACGGAAGTGATATACATAAACAAAACATGGAAGCTGTAATTGCATGAATTAATCTATATAGTTGTTAAGATACGAGTACATGTTAAATTGACATGAAGCAATATATATTGTTCAATCTTCAATGGAGTAACTTAGGCATGGTTAAGTCTTGATTATCAAGTATCTTCATGGGTCAACCTATGCTATTTCATAAGAAATGAAAATATTCAGTAATTTGGATTCTTAAAGATATTGTGTAGGTATATCCATATAGGCACCGAATAGATAGGATGCGTCATTATTAAGTGGCAAACACCTTAGTTGAACAATTTGTTCTTTAAAATAAGTATATGTGTTGTAATTAGTACAAGGATTGTTAGGAAGTAACATATACAAGGAACACACACGTAGTTCTGATGTAACAAGATGTCTCATCTAAGACTCTCAAGGCCAGGAGATATGTACGCAACGTAGTATCCGTGAGCCTCCAAATCCGAAGATGGATACTGAACAACAACAGGGCACTAAATCTGAGATGTTGTATTCAGCGGCACCAAATTAACAACAGGCCATTTCTCCATGATTTCAGCTTGCGTAAATCATATTTTCATGTCGTGTAAAAGCCAAAAAAAAATACTACACTTAAGGTAAAAACTACACAAGCGAGAATCACCACCCAAACTTGTCAAATCGATAATTGTCAAATTAACTGTAATATCAAAAAGGCCGAAATTCTAGAGCTACCCCAAGGAGCGGATGAAGTACCATGAAGAACCATCCGACACTAATAGCAGAGGTCTCGTGTTCCCTATGTCAAATCCAAATATGAATCTTGGGCTAATGTATCCATGGCTATCCCTGGTATTTTAGATGGAGTGAGGAGCATGATTGCTTCATGCAGCTGATGAGGGACTCACAACAATCTGAAAACATGAAGAGATGAGGTACGACAGCCCATTGAACTAATTTACCTCCTTGCAGACATTGCAGATTTTCGAGAGAAGATTTCCCCAAAAGTTAATACGAGAACCAGACTCCAAGATTATTTTCCCATAGAACCAGGAGTCCTGGATGAACACCACATGTACAAATCTGTGACTGGAAAGGCAGACACAATGAAATCGGGTAAAATAGGGAATCATAGGGAAAAGAAAAATGAAGACAGAGTGAAAACCTAGCCGAAAACCATAGTTGCAGAAGGACCTGTGGGGGTGGGAGAGCGTAAGCTCACATATATACAGGCGTGAAACTAATGAATCTGGGAAAACAATATCTTACTTCATTAATCGCTGCCGGTGAGTGGCGCACATAAGCTCCCATGAAGGATTTTAGGAACTGATGACTGATTACCTCCCGGCGGATCAACTTCACCTGCCTGCTTCACCGAACAGCCACGGTGCCGCTTCGCCTCTCCCTGCAAATCAGTTCAATAATGGAGGCACACCATCTCGTTTGGAGCCAAAGTACAGTGGGCATGGGACGACGTCGGTCACATCGGCCAGATCACATTGCAGTCGACATGAGCCATCTTCTGCCGTCACGGGATGCCTGCGTCCGTGCGAACGAAAAGAGGGTTGTACAGGCTTTGATTCTGGCTGGACAGACGGAATGGTTGGAGTCTGTTACCAGAGCAGTGGCAATCATAAGGAAGTGAGTCGGCGTGGGCTAAAGAAAACCTGACAGCCGAAAACACCGAAAGCTGACGATGCGATGGCTGCGAATGATAATAGCTTGCAGTCCATTAAAATCTGAGGGGGGATCCTTTATATTTCACTTTGTTGTGTAAATACCATTCAAGTTCCACAAAGAATAATATAGAAGGCTTACCTATGCTGGATGTGCACAACTCCCAGTTTTTTTCAAAAGAAAATAAAATCGATTGTGCTTGCATGGTGGATGACATCAATCAATAAGTAATCGATGGTGTATCATGGCACGAAGGGCATTAACCTGTTCAGTAACCGATGAACTTCAGTCGGGGACATTGCAATTGAAGTGAAGAATCAGTACTACTCCAAGTACTGAATATTTCTTTAAAATGCTATATTCAGATGATCTATATATTTAACTAAAACATGCAACCAAAGAATGAGTTATTATAAAATAATGCCTCCATTGTGATTAAAGAGGATGGTCAGATTTGGCCAATGCCTCATATATTCCCAAACTGACGATCCAAATACTAAGAAGTGGTCAGTTCTGATCAGTTTTGAGCTAACACATTTGTACCTAGAACATTATTTAGAGACAATTGATGGCATCTACTATAATGATTCCATTCATTACTCCTCACACACACAAAATAATGCCGATCGAGTGCATGGTTATTTTTGGGCAAAGCATCAAACACATAATATGCACATCAACATATGGTTAAGGTAATCAAAGTCTGAATTATGTAAAGAAAACAAACGACGTGAAGACTTAACCAGGAAGATAGGCTGCGGCCATTGCCCTTCTTGCCATCAAAGAACCTCCCTCTTCCGCTTGCCTCTGGTCGCTTGTCGGCGCAGGGAACACCAATGAAATCTTCTACATACAAGGAGTTTTGTGCCAAACTAAATTCTAGCAAACCAAAAACAAATAAAGGGGGATTGAAGCTCGAAATTAAATCCATGAAAAATTTGTTGTACATATGCAATCACAGAAATCTCACCATGGACGACTGGAACCTCGCCGTGGTAACTCTGCCACCGGTAACCAGTGTCTCTGAACAAAAAGAGATTGAGGGCAACAACACATCCTTCTCGTCGTGTTCCGACTTGGTTTTGAGTGGTGGATCGAGAAGGAACTCGCCATACCTCCGGCCGGGTGCTCAAGCGAGGTTGGATCTAGCGGCGGCACGACACGAAGGAAAAAAAATCTGGTTCAGCCGCCTCACTGGTGCACCACCTCAACCGATCTGAGAGTGGAGCTCCTCCCTGGTAAGGACATGAGAAGTAGAATGATGGCTAGGCGAATACGAGGCGGCGCAACCTTCGCGAGGTGAGAGGCAAGAGGTCGGGTGGAACGGGATGAAATTCCCAGCGCATATCACGATTGCCCATACGTGAGATCAGAAACCCTATAGTGAATGGGAGGACTCCGATTTGTTTCGGGTGTAGCGGCCCTAGGGCCCAGGAGCAGCCCACGCGAAGAGAGAAAGCGCATCATACGGCCGAGAATGATCAGGACACGAAATCTGACGTTCCAGAATGATGAGGGCGTGAGAGGCTGCCTAGAGTGCCCAGCTATAATGTCTTTAAATTGGAAACTCATTGTGTGTCAGTACAACAAACGTGATGTTTTTTTAATAGCAAACATGCTGATGGAAGTGTCCTTCCATACGTGATTCTAATTTGCACTTCTCGGTCAGAGGCATCTCCAGTACGTGACACACTTTGGATGTGCAAACGAATATGTGCGTGTTTCACATATTACATGAGCAAATTTTGTTAGTTCTCGGCCATTATAATTAGGATCCGCAGCTTGTTTGCCTCGCTTTGCTAGGCTGTTTGGGAACGTATGTCATAGATAGGCGTAGTTTTTTTTTTTTACAGGTACATGGCCGTGTAGGAATTGGACTCAACTCATTGCTTTGCATGGCAGTCTAGAAATCATATGGGGTATGGAGACATCTATACATAGTTACTTTTTAATAATATAATAGATTAGCTGTAAATGTGCCCCCCTTACCGAAGAAGATAAGAATCCATATGGTTATGCAAAATTAACTTTGTCATCTTGTAAGAGCTCTAGGCAGTGTCTAGAGGTTGAAAAAATATGAGAACAAAAAGAATTACTGGATTAATTTACAACATCCATCCTTTACTTCGTCCATGTCATTGTTGTTTACCCCTGGGAGTATTTTTAACTTGAAAATCTCTGGTGAACTGCCATTTAGAGTACATTTGCTTGCTCTGTTAATTTTTTTGGGTTACTCCATCTTGCTCTGTTAAGTAAAATTAGATATGTGGAGTAGCAGCAGTAAGCTAGACCCTCCATCTTGCTCTGTACATAGTCAAAGCTACTCCAAGTTAGCAGCAGTACTGTTAACTTCTCAATTTGCTTGGATTACATTTAAATTGTAGTACTCCAGTACTCCAGTAATTTTGCTTAGAGTATTTAACAAGATTGAACTGTATTTGTGCGGAGTAATTTTTCTTGGAGTATTTAACAAGATTTAACTTTTCAACATTTAACAGTACTTTTCAGTAAGTATTCTGAACATGCTTCTGAATATTTGCAGATTCTGAACATGCAAGCAAATATGCAAGAGTAAAGAAGTTCTTGCAGTAGATATTGTAAGTGTTTGTTCTGAACATGTACTGTCACCGAAGATATTGCAAGTGGTCTGACAAGATTTTCTTAATTTGCAAGTTTAGTTACTTTTCCAGTTAATTAACTGGACATCTTGGAGTAGTTAGAAAATCATGAATTATTTGCAGAAATATGTAGAAGTATTGTACTCCAGTGTGCATTACTTACATAAACTTGCTTGCAAGATTATTTTCTGACTTTCATATTCTGAAACTGATAAGGCTTAGTTAAATTCTATTAAGTTTTAGTAATATTCAGTGGAGTGGAGTGTTTACCGTAAATTTTGAACATCACTTTCCCTTGCTGTTAACTTCTGTAGCATTAGGAGTAGTTTTACTGCAGTACTGCTTGAACTACTCCAAGCATTAGGAGTACTGTAAAGCGAGTAAATGGAGGGCGAGGAATTTTTACTGCAATGTAGGATTGCACAGGGAGTTGTTAGTAGTTGATGTTGATGATCATAGTCAGGAGATGGAGGGTGACACACAGCCATGGAGAGGAGCAGCAGCTCAAGGTCCTTTCTCCTCCACGCCACCTCTGCCCCTCTCTCGTTTTGATTTGCTATGTTGGGTTCCAAGATTAGAAATATTTTTTGTTTCCATCTTTATGCATGTGCTATCATTAACTCTGAGAAAATGTTATGTTTTTGCTGATTAGTGGCAGTACATCTTTGCTTTACTATACCTAGCAGCTGCAGTTCATCTACCATAAACATGTTGTGTACATTCTGAACC
Organism: Triticum aestivum; assembly: GCF_018294505.1. Lineage (NCBI taxonomy): Eukaryota > Viridiplantae > Streptophyta > Magnoliopsida > Poales > Poaceae > Triticum > Triticum aestivum. The sequence goes on from NC_057803.1 coordinate 750,901,893, forward strand.
CCCAAACATGACACAAGTGATATGTATATGCAGCAGGGAATCGTCAACTTGTACAGTTTGTTTACTGGAATGTAACTTGTACACTTGAATATGTTCAGTTATGAAGTCGTGTAGTTGTTTTTTCTCGTCAGTTCTAAACTGCAGTACTTTACTGAATTGTTGGTGATGCTGAATGAATCTAGCTTGTTGGGTTCAGTCTCTTGTTTAGATGGAATAGCATCCCATCACATGTTGTTGTTGTTATTCACCCTATCCTTGCTGTTCTGTTTTCTTGTTGGCAGATATTTTGAGTAAATTCAATACGAAAGATGTTCAAAGAAGGTCCAAGAGATTCTTATATAGCAAGTTATGTAATAATAGTTGGGTTATCTGGGAATTTAATGTATCTTCTCTCTGTTTGTGAATGAAATAGTAATTATGTATGTGAATTAATGTATCTTCTCTATGTTTGTGAATTTTATGTATGTTCCAGAATTACAATTTCTGTTTCATATAAAATAGTAATTATTTATGTGATTTGAAATGTGTGCAATGGAAACATGACTCATGCGACCCACTTATCAAAATAATTTGAGCACATTTGACATTTCTGACATGTGGGACCAGTGTATGATATTTGGGACAAATGTAAAACAGTGGAACATAAAATGGCAAAAAATAAAAGATCATACGCTGTAAAAGGCCGCATCTAGAAATAAAAAGGCTGAATTGCTGGGCCAGGCCCATGCAGTTAGCAAAAATTAGTAGGAAAAACCATGTAGAAAACCTAATTGGACCGGGCTGATTCTTGTGCCACATTAGCTTGCCACGTTGGATGCCTACGTGGCCTCGGGAGGTTGCTAGTGACCAAAACAGAACAGTAGGCATATTTTGGTCGTAAACGTCTATGACCTTCTCATAGAGAAGGTCGTGAATGTCAGTTTACGACGGCCAGCTTTTGACCTTCTGTTTTTGGTCACAATAAGGTCACAAATGGAAAACAATGACCTTTCAGTGACCAATAGTCAAGGTCACAAGTTGACATATTTCTTGTAGTGTTGATGCGTAGGTAAGAACGGTTCTTGCTAAAGCCCGTAGCAGCCACGTAAAATTTGCAACAACAAAGTAGAGGACGTCTAACTTGTTTTTGCAGGGCATGTTGTGATGTGATATGGTCAAGACATGATGCTATATTTTATTGTATGAGATGATCATGTTTTGTAACCGAAGTTATCGGCAACTGGCAGGAGCCATATGGTTGTCGCTTTATTGTATGAAATGCAAATGCCCTGTAATTGCTTTACTTTATCACTAAGCGGTAGCGATAGTCGTAGAAGCAATAGATGGCGTAACGACAACGATGCTACAATGGAGATCAAGGTGTCGCGCCGGTGACGATGGTGATCACGACGGTGCTTCGAAGATGGAGATCACAAGCACAAGATGATGATGGCCATATCATATCACTTATATTGATTACATGTGATGTTTATCCTTTATGCATCTTATCTTGCTTTGATTGACGGTAGCATTTTAAGATGATCTCTCACTAATTATCAAGAAGTGTTCTCCCTAAGTATGCACCGTTGCGAAAGTTCTTCGTGCTGAGACACCACGTGATGATCGGGTGTAAAACAGTTGCACACGCGGAATACTCGGGTTAAACTTGACGAGCCTAGCATATACAGATATGGCCTCAGAACACGGAGAGCGAAAGGTCGAGCGTGAATCATATAGTAGATATGATCAACATAATGATGTTCACCATTGAAACTACTCCATCTCACGTGATGATCGGACATGGTTTAGTTTATTTGGATCACGTGATCACTTAGATGACTAGAGAGATGTCTGTCTAAGTGGGAGTTCTTAAGTAATATGATTAATTGAACTTAAATTTATCATGAACTTAGTAGTATTTTGCTTGTCTATGTTTGTTGTAGATAGATGACTTGTGCTGTTGTTCCGTTGAATTTTAATGATGGTAGCAATTACATGGACTGGGTTCGTAACCTGAGGATTATCCTCATTGCTGCACAGAAGAATTAGTCCTGGAAGCACCGCTGGGTGCCAGGCCTGCTGCTGATGCAACTGACGATGTTAAGAACGTCTGGCAGAGCAAAGCTGATGACTACTCGATAGTTCGGTGTGCCATGCTTTACGGCTTAGAACCGGGTCTTCAACGAGGTTTTGAACGTCATGGAGCATATGAGGTGTTCCAGGAGTTGAAGTTAATATTTCAAGCAAATGCCCGGATTGAGAGATATGAAGTCTCCAATAAGTTCTATAGCTGCAAGATGGAGGAGAATAGTTCTGTCAGTGAACACATACTCAAAATGTCTGGGTATAATAATCACTTGATTCAACTGGGAGTTAATCTTCCTGATGATAGTGTCATTGACAGAATTCTCCAATCACTGCCACCAAGCTACAAGAGCTTCGTGATGAACTATAATATGCAAGGGATGGACAAGACTATTCCCGAGCTCTTCGCAATGCTAAAAGCCGCGGAGGTAGAAATCAAGAAGGAACATCAAGTCTTGATGGTTAACAAGACCACCAGTTTCAAGAAAAAGGGCAAAGGAAAGAAGAAGGGGAACTTCAAGAAGAACAGCAAACAAGTTGCTGCTCAAGAGAAGAAACCCAAGTCTGGACCAAAGCCTAGAACTGAGTGCTTCTACTGCAAGCAGACTGGACACTGGAAGCGGAACTGCCCCAAGTATTTGGCGGATAAGAAGGATGGCAAAGTGAACAAAGGTATATGTGATATACATGTTATTGATGTGTACCTTACTAATACTCGCAGTAGTACCTGGGTATTTGGTACTGGTTCTGTTGCTAATATTTGCAACTCGAAACAGGGACTATGGTTAAGCGAAGATTGGCTAAGGACGAGGTGACGATGCGCGTGGGAAATGGTTCCAAAGTCGATGTGATCGCGGTCGGCACGCTACCTCTACATCTACCATCGGGATTAGTTTTAGACCTAAATAATTGTTATTTGGTGCCAGCGTTGAGCATGAACATTATATCTGGATCTTGTTTGATGCGAGACGGTTATTCATTTAAATCAGATAATAATGGTTGTTCTATTTATATGAGTAATATATTTTATGGTCATGCACCCTTGAAGAGTGGTCTATTTTTATTGAATCTCGATAGTAGTGATACACATATTCATAGTGTTGAAACCAAAAGATGAAGAGTTGATAATGATAGTGCAACTTATTTGTGGCACTGCCGTTTAGGTCATATCGGTGTAAAGCGCATGAAGAAACTCCATACTGATGGGCTTTTGGAATCACTTGATTATGAATCACTTGGTACTTGCGAACCGTGCCTTATGGGCAAGAAGACTAAAACGCCGTTCTCCGGAACTATGGAGCGAGCAACTGATTTGTTGGAAATCATACATACTGATGTTTGTGGTCCAATGAATGTTGAGGCTCGCGTCGGGTATCGTTATTTTCTCACCTTCATAGATGACTTGAGAAGATATGGGTATATCTACTTGATGAAACACAAGTTTGAAACATTTGAAAAGTTCAAAGAATTTCAGAGTGAAGTGGAAAATCATCGTAACAAGAAAATAAAGTTTCTACGATCTGATCATGGAGGAGAATATTTGAGTTACGAGTTTGGTTTACATTTGGAACAATGCGGAATAGTTTCACAACTCACGCCACCCAGAACACCACAACGAAATGGTGTGTCCGAACGTCGTAATCGTACTTTACTAGATATGGTGCGATCTATGATGTCTCTTACTGATTTACCGCTATCGTTTTGGGGTTATGCTTTAGAGACGGCCACATTCACATTAAATAGGGCACCATCAAAATCCGTTGAGACGACGCCTTATGAACTGTGGTTTGGCAAGAAACCAAAGTTGTTGTTCCTTAAAGTTTGGGGCTGCGATGCTTATGTAAAGAAACTTCAACCAGATAAGCTCGAACCCAAATCGGAGAAATGTGTCTTCATAGGATACCCAAAAAAGACCATTGGGTACACCTTCTATCACAGATCTGAGGGCAAGATTTTTGTTGCTAAAATCGGATCCTTTCTAGAGAAGGAGTTTCTCTCGAAAGAAGTGAGTGGGAGGAAAGTAGAACTTGATGAGATAACTGTATCTGCTCCCTTATTGGAAAGTATTTCATCACAAGAACCGGTTCCTGTGACAACTACACCAATTAGTGAGGAAGCTAATGATATTGATCATGAATCTTCAGATCAAGTTTCTACTGAACCTCGTAGGTCTACTAGAGTAAGATCCGCACCAGCGTGGTACGGTAATCCTATTCTGGAAGTCATGTTACTTGACCATGATGAACCTATGAACTATGAGGAAGCGATGATGAGCCCAGATTCCGCAAAATGGCTAGAGGCCATGAAATCTGAGATGGGATCCATGTATGAGAACAAAGTATGGACTTTGGTTGACTTGCCCGATGATGGGCAAGCCATTGAGAATAAATGGATCTTTAAGAAGAAGACTGACGTCGATGGTAATGTAACTGTCTATAAAGCTCGACTTGTTGCAAAAGGTTTTCGACAAGTTCAAGGGGTTGACTACGATGAGACTTTCTCACCCGTAGCGATGCTTAAGTCTGTCCGAATCATGTTAGCTATTGCTGCATTTCATGATTATGAAATCTGGCAAATGGATGTCAAAACTGCATTCTTGAATGGATTTCTGGAAGAAGAGATGTATATGATGCAACCAGAAGGTTTTGTTGATCCAAAAGGTGCTAACAAAGTATGCAAGCTCCAGCAATCCATTTATGGACTGGTGCAAGCATCTCGGAGTTGGAATAAACGCTTTGATAGTGTGATCAAAGCATATGGTTTTATAAAGACTTTTGGAGAAGCCTGTATTTACAAGAAAGTGAGTGGGAGCTCTGTAGCATTTCTGATATTATATGTAGATGACATATTACTAACTGGAAATGATATAGAATTTCTGGATAGCATAAAGGGATACTTGAATAAAGGTTTTTCAATGAAAGACCTCGGTGAAGCTGCTTACATATTGGGCATCAAGATTTATAGAGATAGATCAAGACGCTTAATAGGACTTTCACAAAGCACATACCTTGATAAAATTTTGAAAAAGCTCAAAATGGATCAGGCAAAGAAAGGGTTCTTGCCCGTGCTTCAAGGTGTGAAGTTGAGTCAAACTCAATGCCCGACCACAGGAGAAGATAGAGAGAAAATGAAAGATGTTCCCTATGCTTCAGCCATAGGCTCTATCATGTATGCAATGCTGTGTACCAGACCTGACGTATGCTTAGCAATAAGTTTGGCAGGGAGGTACCAAAGTAATCCAGGAGTGGATCACTGGACAGCGGTCAAGAACATCCTGAAATACCTGAAAAGGACTAAGGATATGTTTCTCGTATATGGAGGTGACAAAGAGCTAGTTGTAAATGGTTACGTTGATGCAAGCTTTAACACTGATCCAGACGATTCTAAATCGCAAACCGGATACGTATTTTTATTAAACGGTGGAGCTGTAAGTTGGTGCAGTTCTAAACAAAGCGTCGTGGCGGGATCTACATGTGAAGCGGAGTACATAGCTGCTTCGGAAGCAGCAAATGAAGGAGTCTGGATGAAGGAGTTCATTTCCGATCTAGGTGTCATAACTAGCGCATAGGGACCAATGAAGATCTTCTGTGACAATACTGGTGCAATTGCCTTGGCCAAGGAATCCAGATTTCACAAGAGGACCAAGCACATCAAGAGACACTTCAATTCCATCCGGGACCAAGTCCAAGTGGGAGACATAGAAATTTGCAAGATACATACGGATCTGAATGTTGCAGACCCATTGACTAAGCCTCTCTCAAGAGCAAAACATGATCAGCACCAAGACTCCATGGGTGTTAGAATCATTACTATGTAATCTAGATTATTGACTCTAGTGCAAGTGGGAGACTGAAATAAATATGCCCTAGAGACAATAATAAAGTTATTATTTATTTCCTCATATCATGATAAATGTTTATTATTCATGCTAGAATTGTATTAACCGGAAACATGATACATGTGTGAATACATAGACAAACATATAGTCACTAGTATGCCTCTACTTGACTAGCTCATTAATCAAAGATGGTTATGTTTCCTAACCATAGACATGTGTTGTCATTTGATTAATGGGATCACATCATTAGGAGAATGATGTGATTGACAAGGCCCATTCCGTTAGCCTAGCACTTGATCGTTTAGTATATTGCTATTGCTTTCTTCATGACTTATACATGTTCCTGTAACTATGAGATTATGCAACTCCCGTTTACCAGAGGCACTCTTTGGGTACTACCAAACGTCACAACGTAACTGGGTGATTATAAAGGAGTACTACAGGTGTCCCCGAAGGTACATGTTGAGTTGGCGTACTTCGAGATTAGGTTTTGTCACTCCGATTGTCGGAGAGGTATCTCTGGGCCCTCTCGGTAATGCACATCACTATAAGCCTTGCAAGCAATGTGACCAATGAGTTGGTTACGGGATGATGCATTACGTAACGAGTAAAGAGACTTGCCGGTAACGAGATTGAACTAGGTATTGGATACCGACGATCGAATCTCGGGCAAGTAACATACCGATGACAAAGGGAACAACATATGTTGTTATGCGGTTTGACCGATAAAGATCTTTGTAGAATATGTAGGAACCAATATGGGCATCCAGGTTCCGCTATTGGTTATTGACCGAGAATAGTTCTAGGTCATGTCTACATAGTTCTCGAACCCGTAGGGTCCGCACGCTTAAACGTTACGATGACATTTTTATTATGAGTTTATAAGTTTTGATGTACCGAAGTTTGTTCGGAGTCCCGGATGTGATCACGGACATGACGAGGAGTCTCTAAATGGTCGAGACATAAAGATTGATATATTGGACGACTATATTCGGACACCGGAAGTGTTCCGGACGTTTTCGGAGAAAACCGGAGTGCCGGAGGGTTACCGGAACCCCCCGGGAGAGTTAATGGGCCACATGGGCCTTAGTGGAAAGAGAGAGGGGCTGCCAGGGTGGGCCGCGTGCCCCCTCTCCCTCTGGTCCGAATTGGACTAGGAGGGGGGGGGGTGGCGCCTCCTCTTTCCTTCCCCCTCTTCCCCTTCCTTCCCCCTCTTCCCCTTCCTTCCCCCTCCTAGTAGGAGTAGGAAAGGGGGAGTCCTACTCCTACTAGGAGGAGGACTCCTCCTCCTTGGCGCGCCCACAAGGGCCGGCCGGCCTCCCCCCTTGCTCCTTTATATACGGGGGCAGGGGGCACCCCATAGACACACAAGTTGATCTATGGATCGTTCCTTAGCCGTGTGCGGTGCCCCCCTCCACCATATTCCACCTCAGTCATATCATCGCGGAGTTTAGGCGAAGCCCTGCACCGGTAGAACATCATCATCGTCACCATGCCGTCGTGCTGACGGAACTCATCCCCGAAGCTTTGCTGGATCAGAGCCCGGGGATCGTCATCGAGCTTAACGTGTGCTGAACTCGGAGGTGCCGTAAGTTCGGTGCTTGGATCGGTCGGATCGTGAAGACGTACGGCTACATCAACCGCATTGTGCTAACGCTTCCGCTTACGGTCTACGAGGGTACGTAGACAACACTCTCCCCTCTCGTTGCTATGCCATCACCATGATCTTGCGTGTGCGTCGAATTTTTTTTGAAATTACTATGTTCCCCAACATTGTCACCATGTGCTTATTGGAGTCAAGCTAGGATGATCAATGAACTACTTTCTACCTTCAATTGGTATCTACTACATCCTTCCAATTCTATCTCGGTAACAAGTATCATCATCTACTACATGCACACATTATTGCATCAATCGTTTGTAGATTGTATCATGGCATGCTATTCTTTCTTTCTTGTGATACTTGTTTCCTTTCTCAAAGCATCCCAACAATGATCTCTTGTTGCTAGTTGTGATGTCTTTGATGGTTGTGTGGTAGGAATTCATTTATATACAATAAGACCATATCTAGCCTTGGGCTATGCTTCCAAGCACATATCTTATTGGTATATGTATGACTTCCTTTTGGATATCTTGTTCCTTCGTGTTGTAACTATTTCGGGTGTACATCCTTCTTTTTAGATATATATCGTCATGATTTCGTCAACCTAGACCCTTATACACTTGAGAGAAATTACATCTCTAGATGATTTCCTTTCTTTCACGTCCACCTTGTCTTTCTTATGTTATTTCTTTGGTGGATCTCACTAGTGCAGAACCGGGCAATAGCACCGATTCGTAAGGCCCTATAGTGCCGGTTACATAACCGGCACTAATTTGTGGTCACTAAAGGCCCCCCCTTTAGTACCGGTTCAGCATGAACCGGTGCTAAAGGGCAACCACGTGGCACGAGCCAGCTCCGGGGGCCTGGAGCCCTTTAGTACCGGTTGGTAACACCAACCGGTACTATAAGGTTTGGTGGCTTTTTAGTTTTATGATTTCTTTTTCATTTAATTTTGTGTTTCCATTTTAATTCTTTTTCGTTTGCTGGTATTTTACGATACTACACATTGTACACGTTATGCATCATACATCATGCATGCTTTGTTTATCAACGCTGCTGCTATGTTCATTGCACCCGCAGATATAACATGCTCATGCATGCTTTGCATCATTACATCATCATATATATATAATAACAAGTCCTACTAATCATGCATCATCATACAACTTCTACTCGTTATTAATAATAAGTCATACGATCATCATCCTCATATATAGTCATCGAACCCAACCCTACATAATTGTTCTTAGCACATGATCATCAGTATCAGGTAGGACCTAAACACCCTTAAGGTAAAATAGCATAAAACAATATAGACCCTGACTCTCCATTATGAAGAATGACGATCATCCTGTCTCCAATTCTTGCCTTTCGCTGCTTATTGCTTCCAAGAAGCTCCTTATGACTGTCCATACATTTTTCCATTCTTTGATTGTTATGTCTCCACTTCTTTTAGAAACCCGGTATGGACAGTTGAGATTCGTAGGACGACCTGGTCGTATGTTCAAAACATGAAGGCTACCACGCGTATACATCAGATGAGGCACACAATCATTCGGGATTATCTGTTGAAAAACATAATAATAACTTTGTAGTTAGCAATGATGTACTAGTTTTAAAAGTGTGCAAAAAGATGCACGGATGTTGTAATAGTAAAAAATAATCTTACCAGGGTATCTCCATGGTAATTACCGTAGTTCAACACGTGCACTAGTGGCACGTATTGACCATAATGTTGAGGAGTTTGATTGTAGATATTGTAATTCTCAAGATCAGTACAAAATCCGACC